>NW_019416551.1:0-132434 GCF_000390285.2 Anoplophora glabripennis | reverse complement strand
TTTTTTTTATAGATGGTTGTGATAGGTAGGTACTTTTCCAAATTCCAAATTTTCAATTTTTCTTTTTTTGCAAGAATCACGAGTTACAGCCTTACGAAATTCTTTTTTTGAGGTACATACCTACCACACCTTTTTCTAGTTTTGAGAGTTTCTTAATTGTTGACATTGTCGACATTGTCTACATTGTCGACTCTTCCAAATTAAGTCTTCATCTAGATCATTGTCTACGCGTAGACAATTGCATTGTCTACGTCGACATTGTCTACCCGCCCATCCCTGCATAAAACTGATAAAATTTTTAATTTTTGTGAACTTGCTTCCAAATGAACAAGTTTTTTCATTTTCCCAACATTTAAAAAAAGTACACTTGTCCGGTTCTTGCACCAAGGTGTTCAATTAGAAGTAATAGAAAAAATTACCTAATTTTATTAATTAGAAAACATGTACATGTATACATGTATGTATACTGAAATCATTAAGTACTGTATACTTTCAAAGAATTTTCATGCACCTTTGGCAAATATCATCATTCTGTTAACCACTATAGTCGACATATTTCTACATTTTATGGATTGCTTTTTCCGGTGATCTCTGTGGAACAATTCGAAAAGCTCTTACATCTTCATGCTTATAAAAATCAATTGGCTCAAGAACTAAAACCTACTGACCACGCAGAGCAAAGAGAGTTCGTTGAATCGATTATGGAACAACAAATGGATGCTGATTTTCCGAACAAAATCGTTTTCAGCGATGGGAGTTATTTTCATCTTCATGGTTTCGTTAATCGACAAAATTGTCGCATTTAGGGGTGCAAAAAATCCACTAGTGATTGTTGAAAAACAAATGAATCCACACGTGTCACTGTTTGGGGCAGATTTTGGGCTGGAGGTATCATTCTTCTTTGAAAATGCGCCTGGTTAGGCAATAACAGTTAATGGTGCTCGCTATTGCTACATGCTAATCCAATTTTTAGTGCCTAAATTGCAAGATCTGGATGTAGACTACATGTGGTTTCAACTAGACTGTACCACATGCCATACAGCCTGAGAAACAATTCAATTAACTGCATGAGTCATTTTCTGGTCGTGTAATTTCCCGTTTTGGTGATCAGAATTGGCTGCCCAGATCATGCGATTTAACGCCGTTGGATTTTTTTCTTTGGGTTTTGGAGTCTAAGGTTTATGCCAACAAGCCCACGTCCACCCACGCCTTGAGGGAGGAAATTGAGCGCTATATCAACAAAATTCAACCGTATTTATGCAAAACGGTCATGGAAAATTTCGACAAAATAGTACGTATTTGCCAGTAAAGCTGTGGAGACCATTTACCAGATATACTTTACGAATCAACAAAAAAAATTACAATTTTTAATTGAAAACCTGTGTTTTCTATCAGAATCATTTCCTGCGTAAATTTTGGGAGACCCTTCACATATGCAGGATGTAAATGTAGTGCGAAATTGTTTCATATCTCTGAAATTATCTAGTGGGATTCTTTGTGCTTGTTGGTGCAATTGACAGTAGTCAGAGATTAGTCAAATGACACAGTTCAATACATACAAAGAATAAATTTTTATTAGAGATTTCAGAAATAGATATAATTTAATTTAAGCCAACTTACGTTAGTCCAAAAATGCTTCATTTGAAACGATTTTTCATTAATATCTGACAGCAAGTTTAGAAAAAAATTGAGGAAATGGAGAACTAAAACTAAAAAGAAAATATTCTAGACTGCGACATATAATAAAATCTGCCCAACGTTGAGAAATTTACCCTACAAAGAGTTAAATAAGAACTAACAAACAGCACAAGAAAACTGGAACAACAAGAGTTTCGAAGAAAAGCACCATCAACCGGATCAAAAAAGAACAACTCGTTAAGCCGTATCATCCCCAGGCAGTACAAGATTTATTAATAGATTTCATTCCTTTTTATTCGTACTGTTATATAAATGCATCTTAATTTTATTCAAAATTTCTTTTTACCGGCTAGTTATGTTTTACTATGACTACAAAAAATCGAACAATATTCATGAAAGACATTTTCGTGTGAATTCAAAGTTAACGTGTAGACAGATAAGTGTTTAATTGGTCCGATCAGATTGCTACATAATATCAACGGTGATGTTTATTTGAATTTTATTCAAAATATAAGTATATATGTTACCGAATATACCTGAAAATTTGCCATTAAACATGCACATTTTTCCCAAAATGTATGAACATTTTTTTAATTGGGATACTCAGGAAAATGGATTGAGAGAGAACAAGGCATTCAGAAACAGAGACTGGTCAGAAAATCCGAATAGGAAATATTTGCCTAATCTTTTCAAACCTGCGCAATCGATTTATCTTATAAAGAGTTCGTATAAACATACATAGTTGTGAAATTATTTTATTCTCCACATAAACAAATAATTTTGTATTTTGAGTCATTATTTTTTTCACAAGTTGACGAAAAATTTGCAGTTGACATTTTTCGTGCGAAATTGATAGATAATTTAATTATATTTGATCAGCATACCGCCCATTCTGAAATATAAATGGAAAACCAATTCGAAAGTAAAACTTTAACACCCTGTAGCTCTTAAACGGATCATTTTTGAACTATCGAATTAAATTCAATTAATCAGTTTTACCTCAGAAATTTGTGGCGTGATTTACTTTTGGTTGTAGTTAGGGTTCTTCTTCTTTTATACAGAGAAAGATGTTAATGGCGATATACCGATATGATATTTAAAAACACAGGTACTTTCACTATTCATATATCAACTTCATTTCATGACTAATAAATGTACCGGGTTTACAATCTAGTTTACAATTCCTATCTTCGAGGCCCAGAGAAATCCACCTGCTTATAGTCAAATAATGTTTGAAAAACAATGTTTTATTAAGATTGTTCAGAGATTTCTCAATAAAGAATTAAAAGAATGAAATCTCAATAGAGTACCTAATTGGCATATATTAAAGCGAGCTCTTAATATCCATTTTTTTCTAAGACTCAGAGACAAATAAGCAAGAAGCCTCATTGATAAAATGCTATTTTTCTGACAAAGAGGGGGATACTTTAGCACGAGGTTAAAGAAACATACGTGTTATTAAATTAATAAAACAGAGAAATGACCAGTTGTAGAACACAGGGAATAAATATGCAATATACCTAAGTATGAATAATAAGATTTTAATCAATTACAATTACCAATTATTACAGAGAAGCAATTGCAATCGAAAAGAACTAAATAATTTTAACCGAAGAAAAAAACCTCGGCACTACATTCCAGTGACTAAAACCATGGGTTAACATTATTTAGTCGTGCACGATAGTTTATTAAACGAAATTATTCCTCTTGGACAATCCTCAAATCAACTAATGTAGATTATTTTAAAGTGTCTAAATTATCCCCTTCAAAGTCAAACGGTCATGAGCATTTAAGCAAGCTATGAAACATCCCAAATTCTGACGAAAAACGGCATTAACGGTTCTAATGGTTTGTATTATTTTTATTCCTATAGTGAATTTAAATTTGAATAAAGGGAGAGTTGCATCATTAGTCGACTCTATTGTCTTTGGATAGTTACAGACAAATTTTCTTGGAAATTCACAAATTCAAGAAATTTTCAATAAACTAAGAGTGCGAGTGTTAAAATAAGAGTGACAAATCCCAAATATGTTTCTTTCCAAGGTACTCTTGACACTTGATATTGAAACTAAAAACAAGAGGAATTTATTAATAATGATTGCACGCTGTAACTTGCACTTATAGCTCATGAGATTTTCAACGATGTAAGCGAAAAAATAGAATACGAAGATGTGAACGAGTAAGTTGGTTAGATTTCCTCTAAGACAATTTATAGCATGAGTTCAGAATAATATAGAATAAAATTGTAGGTACTATATTAACTTTCAAATTGTGGTCCAAAAATATATTGAGCAACATGAAGTAGAGTTCAACAATTTGAAGAATGATACCAGGTCGTCGGTTTAGACTTTGTTTTGAGGGACATGTCGCTCTCTTCAATCAATTTCATAGTTTCTTCTGAAGAAAAGAGTGACAAGTGTCTCAAAACGTTAACAAACCTAAACCGGCGACGCGACGTGACAGCCAGCCAGGAAATTTCTCAACCACTAACAGTTGCCAAGGAAACCTACAAATCTAGTTATGAAGTTAACGAATTTTAATGGTATGTTAATTGAAAAGAAATATATATTTTGAAAACATAAAAACTGTACCTAAAAAAATAAAATAGACTCAATGAAAGTTCTTGAAGTTAAAATATGATCATTGAGCCAACCATGGCTTAATGAAATGTCTCAGTCTACCTATAGAGAACGCCAGTAACTTATAACCTAAGTATAATTTTTGGTTGCAGTAATTCAGATAAGAATTTTTTCCAAGGAACTATTGACGCTACATGAGAACATGAAGAATTTATAAATAAAAATACATACATTTCAAAGAAGGAATCCATTGCTAAATTAATGAATCTACATTTCTTTCTATCATAATTGTTCTACGTGTTTTATTTTAACCTAATATGTACTAAACTCTAGAAATATTCTTATCTTGCTTCTACTCTCACTTTTAGCGGGGGTGCCGCATCAGTCCCGCCTCTTTCTCGATTTGCCAATGGCAGCTTAGGATACAAATGCATCGATCAACGTCGCGACGCCTTTGTCTCTCTAATACGGTCTTTATGATACTCCTCAGATTTAAAATAGATTTAAACGTAAATACATTGAAGGTCGCACATACCAATTACAATTATTTTTTATTATTCCACTTATTATTATGTTGTAGTTTGGAGGGAAAGGAGGAGGGGGGGGCATTGTTTTTTCTTAAGAAAATGATAATATCTACCAGTGAAATACCGGTAAAAATAAAATTGATGCTCGCTTTAAAGTAAAAAGACCTAGACAACTTTTTTTACTGTTCTGATTGATGGTTAATAATTAATTCAATCTTCAGTGGATGGATGTTTGGAAAGAGACTAAAATAAAGTAATTTTTCAAGGGCTTTATTCTACCTGGTGGTGTTTGTTCAACAGTAGGAGATATCAGTATATTGATGTTTTCACATACTTTTTGATTCAGGTAATAAGATTCCAAAATTTTTTAAATAAACATACGGAATCAGCGATATTGCAAGTTCAATGAGCATTAATACTAAATATCGTTGCATTTAAAAGGACCGAACTTAGTAATGTCAGCGAAAGTTTTTCTTATACCACTCTAATAATAATGTGAATGTCTTTTAATTTAATTTCATTAATTGTCTTTACTCTTTTTAGTACCCCTACTCATTTCTTTAATTTAATTGTCATAGTTACAATAATAAAATAGGTTACACTAAATGATATTCAGAGAGAAATTCTCATAATTAGAAATACAAGTTTATGTTAATTTTCTGTCACTTTATTTGAATGTAGGTATTAAATATATATCTTAGGTCGCTGATTGCGTGATCTTTTTTTTTATAATTAAACGAAAAAGTGTTTAGGTTAGGTTTTTGGAACCCTGAGTCCGCCCCTAGCAAAAATCCTAGTTACGCCCCTGATCTTACCTATAGCAAAATGAAATTTATAGGTTTAATAAATTTTCTTATTTGATTCATGAAATTTTGTGTAGCACATTGTAATTTACCATTTAATCTTATTTTAACACTGTAATAAACATTTCGATATTCCGTGTACATTTCTTTTTTAATATTCAATAGAAAAAGAATTATATTCACTACTTTTGATATTTAATTTTTAGAAAACGGTCCATATTTTTATTCAATGAAATGTTTAAATATAATATAACACAGAATAAAAGAGAAAGGAATTTCTATATATTTATTATTTTATTCGACACACTAGATTTTTACATTTTTACATAACTGTTTAAAATACATCCTCAGTAAGAATAATAATACTAAATCACATCACAAAATGGTAACTATTATTCTACATACTCACTAAAATATTAAGTAAAAACTACACCTGATATTTACAGAAATTACAATATTTTCTTAAACCTTATTAAGTTACAATGCTTATTCTAATAGTTTCAACTACTCGTTTCTGCTGAAGAAGATTTGAATTAAAATACAATCATAGGGTAAATGGTTTAAAATTAATCTATTTAAGCTACTGTTCTAATTATATGTCAGTTAATGTACTACTATATGTATCTATATATTAATTAATGCTTTTAATATTCGTATATACAATAAATGTACAGATTATTTAAAATCACTTTACAGCATGTTAAGCTTTGGTGTTGATTGCAACTAATTGCAACATTGCACGTCGGTTTCAATTAAAAAAAAAAGTAATTGTAAATTTTCTTCATGGAATAAAAAAATACTGAACATAATAAAAATACTTCAAAAATTAACATTAATAAATATTTAATATAATATTTTAAACTTTTAATATTATTTGGACAAAATGATATAAAACTTATTACAGATAACCTGCAAGGATGTCATATCTTAAATATCACCCATACTCTAAACATGTCGGTAAATAGACATCCAAATAGCTAAATAGTTCGCCGTACTCAAGAAAGCTAATAAATCGAAATTGGTTTTGTATATGGTGATTCTGCTGACGAAATACTCTTTTTACTAGCTATTGTGGGTGTAAGGGGGCATATAGTCCACAGACTAGTTGTTTCTTATAATTTCATCCGTTAAAAGTACCATTATAATTTTGAGAAACGGTAATTTCCACAAAGCACTCATAATGTTTCAAGACATAGTAGTTTTATGTGATGATACTTTTTCTTTATAAAAATGGGTTATCTTTAGAGAAACTAAACTAACGTAAGTAAATGAGTTTTATATTATTTAAAACAAATGGCTTATAAATGCCAATACCAGTATTTAAGATTTTAGCAACATTTAACGAAGTACATATTTTTCATTAAAACAGTCAGGTGGATATACTTGACTCTTTAATACGCATTATGTGAACAAAAAGAATTACGGTAGAGCAAGAAGTGATTGTCAGTTTTGGCGTACTCCAATAGCTTTAAATCTTTAATTTAATCCCCTTGTCACTACATATTTTCCTAAAGTCAACCTAGATTGAAGAAGTTCTTTTGATTCATTTTAAATAATATGCACTATATCAGTATGAAGTAGACAATAGTATAGTACCTACTTATTTCACAATGCGTCACATTTCTGTTCACGTCATCAATTTAAGTCTAAGGAAATTTCGATCTTTGATGAAATTCCCTGATGAGGGAAGATAATCGTATAGGTATGCAATGTAGAGAATGAATATTGGAAATTGACGTTTTAAGGTGAACTACGTTATTTACGTTGTCTATGTTAGGGGTGCCATGTAAGTATACAAGGTGCTTCTATAAATGGTGCAAATAGGAGGAAGATAAGAAATTTAATTGTAAGCAAAGAGTTTCAATAACTTTCGGAGGAACAGTTTTTTACTCATACAAATCGTTGGAAGTCCACAAAATAATTAAGGATTCTGTAACCTAAAAAAGTTGTTTGTTGCGTTTTCGATTAAATGTACAGGCTGTTTCATAATGATGTGCAAATATTTTTTGTTTAGAAAGTAATTTTTGGGGGGTACTTCCAATACATTTTTTCGATTTGAGTCCACCATGAGAAAATATTCAAATCCCAAAATGGCCGAAATAATCAGCTTTAATTTTTTTTTATTAAATTTTTAATTCATATTTGCTTAGCTTTTCCTACTGATAAAAAAGAATTTTTGCAAGAAGCACGTCAAAAACGACAATCGTATTTGGTAACTGTTTTACTAATTACCTATGTGTATCTAATTGACAATGAAAAATAATTTATTTTTTTGCTCGTAAACCATTAAGTATACGAAAAAATGAAAAGAGTAAAAATAGTTTGTAAATGAAATGTAGTAATAAAAGCTATTTTTCTTGCTGGAATTGGCTAACGTAGAATGTTGTGACAGAAATAAAACCAAGGGGTGCTAATTTCTTTCATTCAAAGATATAAACCAGAAAAAAAGACTGCCAAAAAATACCATTCAACTAGTTGTTAACGTGTACCAAAATGCAAATTTCTAAGTTTAACCGTTTTCGTGAAAAAAAAATAAAATTTTTTGGCCATTTTGAAATTTGAATATTTTCTCAGGGGGGTTCAAATCAAAGATATTGAAAGTACCCCCCCTAAAATTACTTTCTAAACACCTTAAAATATTTGCACATCATTATGAAACACCCTGTATATTTCTAAACAAACTTTTTTTTATGATACAAGTCGTTGTTCGTTTATGATAAATTATAGTTTCCGCCAAACTGCTACTAAATTATTAAGTATATCCTTGAAGGTATAAATTTTGAAAATCAAAAATTTTACTTGTTTTCAAATTTTGATAAAACTCATATTTCATAATGAATGTATTTTGGCGCCACTGTTCTTCAACAATTTTTTATTTTAATTAACAAAGTTTTAATTAGCAAAATTTATAGCTAACCTCGCCATTTTTGATTTTCGAAATGTATCTTTTTCTTGTGCTATTCCTCTATAAGGTTATTGTCATAAATCAACTAGTTTTATTTCGATTTGATAAGCTACCTTGGAATAATTTTAAAAAATGGTGACTGGCAGCAAATTTTTTGTGATATTCAAATTCGTTTAAAAAATGGTTTGGAGCCCACATCCACAAGAAAATTTTTGCTTAAAATGTCATTTTCTGTTTTACTATGAGTATTTAAAAGCACCTTCAAGAATAACCATTTTTTATGCAAAAATCACTCTGTCTTCTCTTCTAAATACTGATCACTGCGGACATTTTTCAAATTGACACAACATACTGTGACAGCATCTCAAAATTTTGACAGTATTTTGATACTGTATAAATAAATTTGACAGTATCTTGACATTAATAAACATACAGTTGCTGCGGAGCCTTCATAAATATTTACAAGCCACGTCACCGCCGAGCTTAGGCAACCAACATTGCACGGGTAGTACGAAATATCCCTAAATCTTGTCACCAATATTGATTATTTGTTTACAATGATTGGTTGAATAGAACCTCCTGAAAAATTGCACCAATCACAGCCGGTGAAACAGAATATTGTGTTTTAACGTAATCTTAATCTTGTGTTAATAATTTAATTGCCAACGCGAAGGAAATACAATTTCTGTTCCGAACAAAATTACTATTCACGTGACTTGTAATCATTTATGAAAGCTCTGTAGAATGATGATGATTTAGCTTAAATCCCGTCCCATTCGTTACAACTTAAAGGCTCCATAACGACTGCTTATGCTCGATAAACCCGTTACACACAAAAACATTTTTAAAAATTGTGTTAAAATATGGAATTTTCGGACCAGAAATGTATTCAGTATACAACTGAAAATATTTACGCTCCATTTGACTCCTTCGAAGACGTTATGTTCGTTTCTGCCCCCTCATGTTTCCTTTGCAGAGCTTGCAGCGTCAAAGGCGGCAGCAGGGGAAAATTCAGCCCTCCTGCTAGACTGGCGGCTTGCTGAAAGTTCGCAACGTGCTGTAAGCTCTGCAGGAGAGCAGCGGAATGTTCCTGAGCTTTCCTTCTTAGTTCCGCCACACTCGACGATCTCTGATCGTTGCCGGGGGAGATCTGAGATGCTTCGCTAGATGGCAGCAAGGAAGAGCCCAGACTTGACATGGGTTTGATTGGGCAGCAGGAACACAGTCCAGGGAAACCTGAAAAAATTTTGGCGTTCAGGATGGTTTACTGTAATTTTTTTGCAGGGAATATACATATTTACATGGTACATATACTCGGATAGCGAAGGCTGTATTCTTGTTTATTTATCAGTAGGTGCAGTTTGTTGTCCTATATTTTGGAGACTGACAATTTCAATGCAATACCAATACATTATTTTTCGGAATGGACGTGGTTAAAATTTGATGTGAAAATCGCCTTTCCGTCTGTCATCATCTATATTTTTTGCATTCATTTCCACAATATACTGTATAAAATTTGTGTCAGATTTCAAAAAGAATTCTGTATTAAATCAACAAATAAGTTAATTTGACGATTAACATGTTGAAGAAGAATGTGAGAAATCTTTTTTTGTTTTGAAGTTATCGCTAAAATTTTACATTTCGTCTTTTATTTTATTTTTACCGAAATATCAAATTATCTATATCTACTAAAAGTACTTCGAAAGCAAAACATACAACGATTACTCCAAATAAAATTTTAATAATTCTGTAAATTTATCAATTTTTCGAAAACTAAGAAAACATTTTTGGAACGAAGAAAATCGAGACGTATTTGAAATTTTTTAGTTAATTAATGTGAAAATTGCAATTTTAATTAAAAATTAACAGTAATTCTAATATTGAAAATACATTAAAAGCTACAGGACAAAAAAATAATAGTGATGATAATGTGGAAAATATCCCCCCGAGATAAGAGAAAATAACTGGTAATTAAAAAAATTAAAATACGTAATGCAGGAAGTATCACTATCTGTAGGCAAAAACTGTAACGGTAGAAATAATATAATGTGTAGAAATGCTAATATCTGACTCGTTAGAACTGCTTTACCGTAATTAACGGAAATTACCTATTTTCTGCACTTGTAGTACAACATACTGTTAAATATTTATAATTTAGGTACATACATACAGGGTCGGAAAGTCCCCATGGTTCATCGGCCGTTACGTGAGAGCGATAAAGAAAGTCATAGAAATCCGTACGATAGAGACTTCTACAAATAAGAAGTGGATCTTATTTGTGGAAGGGCGAAATGGACGGTGACTATTAGACGTCTTCATTATAGCCATCTTTCTCTATCGCACGGATTTCTATGACTTACTTTATCGCTCTCACGTAACGGCCGATGAACCATGGGGACTTTCCGACCCCGTATAAGTATTTACCTATTAAGTTGGTTGCTATGTATATAGCAATATGTATAATAAATCTTTTTCACACTATGGCTAGAAAGTACGAAAACGTGATGCTAAATTTAATGTTATAGTGATTGTAGACAACCATTTTTTATGCAACTAGTACAAATAATAAAGATTTGACAATACGTAAAGTACCAAAAATGCCTTTTTGCATGAGTTATACAGGGTGTCTTATTTTAATCAATAACTTTGCAGAATGACCTCCAACTTCCAGAACAAATGTTGTAAGGTTTTAAGGGGGCTGTGCGATAATGACCTTCTTTTTGACTCAGAGTGCAAACTTAGGGGTCATTTGGGGGTCAACTTCAGGATTTCAAATGGAAACCCCATTTGTTTTATCCAGAAATGGAAAGATCGAGGAATTCACGTTCAAAGATGTATATTGGATCTCGGGTTAGACTAACGTCAAAAATGTATACTTAGTTGACCCTGCATCAGATGGACCCCTTGAGGTCCTTCAAAAAGGATTTTAGTTTTTTAACATAAATATTCTTTTTTTACGCCGAGGCCCAGATGGCTCCCACGGTTAATGAGGCATTCAATCCAATTTTGATCGTGATCTAGATCTAGAGGTTGAGAGTAGGAGCCATTAGAATGTTAAATTAAGAGTCTATTATTTGTGCTTAAACCGTCAATATTAGCGGCTATCGATAAAGCATCAAATCTTCGCTATAAAATGTAAACATTTAAGTTGAAAACCTAATCTGACATTTGAAGGTCTCCTAGGGGTCCATCTGAAGGAAGACCAAATATACATTTTTTAACGTGACATTTTCCGCTTTTCCCACACTGAAAAAAAAGTACACATTCGGATCAAATGAGCAGATAGTTTTAAATGGAATTATTTGCCGTAAATGTTATTTTATTATATTCAAATATATGTATATACTTTCGTCAAACTATGTGAAATATTTGCTGCAATTATAATTTTTCTAGAATTTACATATATTATTTGTAAATATATATCTATAATTTGATTAAAATCTTTTATAGTTTTGAAATTTATTATCTCGGACTGCAATATCTCTTACTCTCTCTTTCTCTTATAGACTGCAAACAAATTTGTTGGTTAAACTTACAAACGATCCTAGCTGTTGTACTAGGTATTGTTGTGAGTTTGAAACAAAATATTTTTTATTACTGAGAAATATATATACAATCATGTGACCAAAACTATTCAATTTAGTATTAAACAAACGATATATTAATATACAATACAAAACATGTTTCTATACAATCTATGTAGATCATAAAATTAAGAATATAATTCGTTTAACCGTAAGTATCAAATATTTATTTTAAATACTGCCTATTTTTAAAGAAAGAAATTATATTTCTGGGTAGAAATTTAAAGTATTTAAATACATAAATACAAGAAATTTTTTTGTGTGCATCTTTGGATAGAACTCAGTGTCACAATTCATAAATCATGACCACGGTAGTTTGTACGGAATTGACACAAAAATTATTCAACCTATGCCATAAAATGTAAATATTTCAGTGGAAAAGCTGATTTGACCTTGAGAGAGCCCCTAGAGGTCAATCTGACCCGAGGTCAACTATGCATCTTTGATGTGATGTGATGAATTAGAATGGGACACCCTGTATAGGTGCAATGTTTTTTCTCTAAAACCGTATTTTAGTATAAGTGACATATACTTGGATGCCAATTTATTGCCATACATAGTACAATGTAATACGTGATGTGAAAAAAATAGCACATTTTGAACATTAAATGTCAAAATATTGTCCTTATTGTAGAAAAAGTTCTTATAATGATTTTAAAATTTCAGCGTCGGTCCTAGAATTATTCTAGACCATACAATTTATATGCAATACTTAAGAAACGTATACCTAGGTATTATACATTTTCTGTAAAACAATTTTGAAACTTTTCGCTCATATTAGCTGCTATCAAAATGGAAGATGTATGAAACCAATTTGAATGAATTTTTTAATCTCTTATTTTCGATACGCCGAAGATCGATTAAGTTGTCACGTACCGAAATTTATAAGCAATACATCTTCCGTCGATCCAGCGTCGGGTTTGATGTCTGTTCTATCACGTCGTAACCATGATTTATCCTCAAATCCAGCAATGAATTACGTTATCTCGTTATGTTTATGCCGCGCGAGGTTTCTATCCACTTATAAACCCCGCATTTTGCCAATTTGCCACCACTTTACACCTGAGAACTCTCAAATTTATTGAGAACACACTTTCAACTTTAAATTTAATCACATCCCCGTAATATCCACCCTAATTTCTTTAAGATTCCATTAGGTTGTAGTACTCAACTAATATTGTTTCGCGAAGCTGTTTTAAGTAGCCATCCAAAAAGAAATTTGCAAAGAGAGGATCAGGGAAAAATATGTAGATAATTATTTTGTGTCGCTTGTATATGTTGCTAGATGTTTTATTTGCACAAAGTTGTGTTAAACTATTCCAAAGTAAATTAGTTTTATCATACAAGGTGTCGCAGTAAATGAAGTTTACTTTTACTGGGATTTGTGGGCCCAACAGTTAGAAGTTGAAGTTTTATGAAACGTCTTAAGGTATTGGAAAACTAAATTTATTGTGGTTTTATGAATGATTGGTAGGGCTGTCAGAGAGAACCGCAATTCAATGGCGTGTCAAGCGGATCAACCAAGACATGCGTGACCCGCTGCCTCAGAATGCCTTCCACGTTCAAGTCACGTTAGTATACTGTTGCCTTTGTTATTATGCGCATGCTGAGGAATTAATTTCTATCTGTTGATGTTTATGGTGGTGTATTGTAGACAATTTAATTTGTTGCTTTTTAATAAATAATGCGTACGCCTATGTCCCGCGGCTCAGTTCTGACAGCCCTACTGTTTAGACAAGCTGTGTTTGAACGTAGATATCTACCAAACTAGAAGTTAGTGCCAGTATGACAAAAATGGCATTGCTTTTACCTACGGTAAGTGCGAGCAAAACGCTGCAGTGGCACCACGTCAGACAGAGAAACAAATTTAGAAATTGTTGATGAGCCTACCACAATACCAAATAAATTACACGCCAGTTGAGTATTTATCGTCAAAGTCTGGAAAACTTAAGCGAAATCGATTTTAACCATAGGGTCATTCCATGTCAACTATCCCAATGCTCCCAATCGCCCATCCCCAATCTTCATCAATTTTGCACAGAAATAACCCTTGGTTCTAATCTAAACTGGATAAAATATTATACTCTAATATGCTTTTGTTCAGGGGCCATCTTGCAATGATCACGCGCGTGCTCCAAAATCCTTCAATTTTGATTGTTTGTTTTTTCAGTTTGGCTCAACGAAGAAGGATCTTACTCTTAGTTGACTAGGACAACTTTTTCTGCCAAATCCAGTCGTGCAAATAAAAAAGCAATTGTAGTCAAATCTAAATTGCAAATTGGTGCCAAAGTTGAGCAAAAAACATCAGTTTCTGAAATAATGACCATACTTTAAGCACAAATAACTTCTCACACGCAATGCATAATTGTGAAAGGATGTGTACTCTGCCTAGATTTATATCGAGCTTGCAATGCAATGAAGTAGTAATAATAATTGACACCCTAGGAAAGACTTATTGTGCTTATTCACTCGTGTGATCCCGATGCTTCTAGTATTTACCTGTCCTTCATGAAGTGATGCTACATTTCACTTGGAAATTTCGAGTCTTTATTTTTGTCCTTGCGTTGGCCCATTGTGGCTGATCTAAGGGTTGGCACACTGCTTCTGAAGAAATTCATATTTCGTTAGAAATAAAGCTTCATGGTGAGAGAGCTTCATCAAATAAAAACTCAGTCCGCCTGCTCAACAGTGCCTGAGAACAAATCAGAGACTGGCTTGAGAATATTTTCGCCTCTGTAATAAGAAGATGACGTTTGACATTCTGACTTCCCTGAGTGTCCAATGTGGTAAAAATCGCTCATTATGCCACCTACTTCTATATGCTCATCTTTGTCATTAATGCATTTCCTATTTGACTGCAAATTAGAATCGTCCATAAGCAATAATTTTAATAATCCGCCTAAATAAAAAACTCATTTTATCAATAGAGAACAAGCAAATTTGCTGCATCAGTTTAATATCTCACTTGTGTCCAATAATCGGGATGAATATTTTACTTACATAAACACCTCACTTCACCACACATGAAACCACGGTGAAATCTCAGTTTACTTAATTTGTACCACAGTTCACAAGTTTGCCAAATTATGGGAATTGATGGATAATAATAGCATCACTTCATGATGGACAGGATAGAAGCATCAGAATCACACCAGTGACTAAGCACAATAAGTCTTTCCTAGGGTGTAAAACATTATTACTTTATTGCATTGCAAGCTCGAAATAAATCTAGACAAAGTAGACACCCTTTCACAATAACCGGGCACAAAATGAAAAACAATAAATTTGGTAGAAGAAAGAAACAATGGTCTTTCAAATGAAACAAAAAAGAAAAAAATTAAAGATGAACCACATTCCGATTTTTGCTGCTGGAAATAGGGTCAAATTTGCATATTTTTTTGCCATTTTTGTCATCCTCTGCTTTCAAAAGCATAACTCCTGAATTTTTGAAATTAAGCATATTTCCCACTCTTGGGAAAATTGTTGCCTGATTTAAATTGCAGCATCTTAAGTTATTTGTGCTTAAGGTATGGTCATTATTTCAGAAATTGATTTTTTTTTGCTCAAATTTGGCACCAATTTGCAATTTAGGTTTGACTACAATTGCTTTTTTATTTGCGCGACTGGATTTGGCACAAAAAGATGTCCTACTCAGCTAAATTGTATCCTTATTTGTTGAGCCAAACTGAAAAAACAAGCAATCAAAGTTGAGGGATTTTGGAATACGCGCGTGATCATTGCAAGATGGCCCTGTACACCAAAGCCTATAACTTGTAGACAAAAGCATATTAGAGTCTAATATTTTACCCAGTTTAGTTTAGGACTAAAGGCTATTTCTGTGCAAAATTTCATGAAGATTGGAGATGGTCGACTGCGAGCGTTGGGACAGTTGACATGGAATTCCATATGCAACATGTTCAGGCTTTACAATTCCAAAATCATTCTACATGCGAAATGTCAGATTAAACAAATACCTGTCGCATGTGAGCGATTACACTGCAATATTAAATAATTTGGGTCGATTTTATTTTGCATAAACTTCATACAAATAATTTATTAAGTATTCGTAGAGCAATTACATATTTCATTGTTAAAGTTAAAGTAAAGTAAAATCTGTCCAAATTGTTTACTACCGCCGTTTAATGCGCAGCCATTGTAACCGCCACCCTATACGTATCGCGATAAGCGGTATTTGCAAACAGACATGGTTTATTTGAATTGCATTAAAAAAGGTTCCTTCAATTTTGTAACAAGAATGTAGCAATAATTACAGTCAAAATTAAAATTCTGGATGTCATATTTTTCTTTTGCTTACCTTTAAGTGTAGGAAATAATGGTGGTGAAAACTGTGAAGAAATATGCGATGCTAAATGTGGCGAGAAAAATAGAGGAGGGGTGTTCCTTGCACCTGAACTCCCTTCCATGAGTGGCCTGAATCCGCCAGTAGAGCTAAAACAAACAAAAATAGTTATATTTTCTAATTCATCTGAGTATAAATTCTAATAATAATAGATCGTTGATTTGGAAATGTACTCCTATCAAGAATAATTACTGTATTTTTGATTATATTAATATTTTTTGTAGTTTTGTCGGTATAGAAAATTGTGTTATTTATTTATATTTGCAATGAGTAAAAGCTTTGCTTTGCATTGTATTACTTTCTTAATATATATTTGTCTAGATTTTCACGCTATCACTTTTTCACACTTATGCAACAATGTGACTTATTTGGATACTGAACAAAATGTTAGCCATGATATAGGGATTGCACACATTTATAAAATCCAATAACCCTTGGCCCTTAAATTGTCCTGGTAGTTATTATTTTTCATATTTTTAAGTCGGGATGGCTGCAATTTACAAATATAAAGTCTTTTCTGAAGAATAGCATCAAAGAAATAGAAGGAGATTGTAATAATAGGTGGAGTAAAGACAATTTTCCTTTGCAAATTAATTTGCTTAGAAGGAAATTAGCGTAATGAAAATATCAGTGTCATTTCGCGTATCTCTGTGAAATGCAAATGGGACTTTAGCCAGTTTCTTTTTGTTTCAGCGAATGGAAAATTCGTTTTATGATATTACGATCTTTATGTCTGCTTGATGAATATTTAAATTCTCGTCTTGTCAGATCTTTGCTCGCTTTCAAGAGATGTAATATGGCACTTCTCACAAAGAATATAGAATTTATATGTTTTATAGATCCGTTTTGTAAAGGCCAAATATAGTTTCCCTTCTGCATAAGCTGCTCTGGATTAAATTTTAAAAATCCTGCATAGACCCCCATATATCTCATGCATTTGTTTGGCAGAACCATATATTCCTTTTAGATTAATATATTTAGAAGATGTAGCTACCCTTTTTGTTTCCCTAAAGTGAATTAAAAATCTTTATTTCAAAGAGAATTTATTATTCATCTCATTTATATAAAATATAATATATATTTTTTATAAAATTATATATTTTACAAATAGTTTTTGTACAGTCCATTTGACTTTCTATGTCATGTTTGGATGTTTTCGCGTGACAGAAACCTTCAGATCAAAATACATTTTTGATGTTATAGCTAAAAATTAAAAATTGTTATAATTTCGATGACCACAATGGTCGACTACAATTTTTTAAAAAGTTAATATTGTATCTCATATAGATTTTTTCATTTAGAACCCAGTACCATATTTAATTTTTTTAATAACTCACGGTTTTTGACTTACAAATCAGTATTTTTTAAATGGGAGTTTGAGTTCACTGTTATAGTGATAAAAAAAAGGTTGAACCGCATATTGTAAAAATATTCTCTCAAAAATAAATAAAAGAAGCTATCCCATTTTTTTTCTAAATTCTAAAAACGGGGACAGAGTTAGCTTTGACTAAAAAACAAATTCATGTAGTTACATTAATTACAGAAAACATTGAATACACAACCATTATATTTGACAATTTTGACATATATGTAACATTTTTATATTTTAACGCATTTTTAATGAAATAAATATGTTTTATTTCCTCTAGAGAGGCTTTATAAAAAACAAGATATCTATTTTTTAATAAGTTTTGCTTTATCAACTAGACGAGTTTATTTTTATTATTATTTTTTAAATAAATATTTTATAGGCTTCATAGCAAATTAAACCCAATGATGGCACCAAAATCTATGGAATCATTCATTTGTTTTTAGTCAACGTCTACTTCGTCTCTTTTTCTATATTTTAAAATAGGTACGACAAACTATATGTATATTTTTGGAAGTTCCAGAACACCTTTAGGTCATGACCAACTATGGTCACAATTTTAAAAAATATTATTCTGATCTATAAGTTATTCAAAAATTAAGAAGTCCATTGGATCCTACGTGAAAAAATATATGAGATAATGTATATAAGAAGAAAATACTATTTTCGTCTCACATAACGAAAATGAAAATATCAAGTTTATAATTCCCTATACAGGGTGTCCTAAAATAACGTGTACAACGGAAGACCACAGATTCGTGGAGCCAAAATAGACAGATTTAGACTAATTTAACTATATCCGAAATAGCTTCGTTTGATAGCTAGATGGCCTCAAAGTTCGTGAAAATTTTTTGAATTTTGTAAATAACTCAAAAACGTATTATTCGATTTTGATTATTTTTGGAGTGAAGAGTTTTGCTTTCCATCTACACATTTTGGTGTTATACAGTGTTTTTTCCTACAAAATTGATGTATGGTGATAATATCCGTTCACAACTTTTTCCTCATTTGAGCAATATTGATAACTATTTTTTATTTGGAAGTTTTTGGGCCTTTTGTAGAATTTTGATTAAAGAAGCGATTTGGGTACAAAGAAATATTTTTTAAATGAATACATTATCTTGCCACCCATATTACAATACTGAACAAAGTGCTAGTAAGCTCTGATTTTGTAGGTTCAATATAATTTCAGTTTGTATTAAATTTCAATCTTTACATCAAATAAATTAATTACGCAACGGAACTTGTTTTACGTACATACCTAGAAATATTTAAAGAAAATAAAATATTTTAAAAATGCTGTGAAAAGTCCTTAATTCTCACAACCTTTATTATATGATTACCGGTTTCGTAGATAATAACTACATCTTCAGGTCAATATGAAAGTTCCCCACCTGAGAAATATCGGAATTAAAACAAAAACAAAAAAAACACTTCAATTTTCTTTTCAAGGGGAGCACGTGATGGCGTAAGTTTTGGTGTTTTGGAAGCTACCCCTTAGGTAGGGTGTAAAATGCCCTTAAACTTTAAATGGCATCCTATGTTGAGTGACACCTCATTTTAAGTATTTTTCAATTCTGCTCACGACGACATACTTTTTAAATTTCGGTTTGGATATGACAATAAAATCATCACTTAAAGTGTAAGTGTAAATTATCAATGAATGAAAGAATTTTATTTTATTAAAAGTTCCCTCCACTTCCGTACAATAATAAAATTTTTGCTACACTTCCGAAGGAACATTAATAATAAAAAAAAATTTTGATGGCACGTAACTTTTTGGTAAGCAAAATTGTCCAAAGGTAACTTCATCTAAATCAGTTTAGTTTAACCCAACTTTTTCCTCGGTGAACGCGGCTCGTAAGCTGCAGCAACAATCACCAAAACTTTTTTTTAATACATAAATTTTTGCCAAGTTGCAATTTTTTAGGAGTTAGGTATATTATATTTTTTTATAATTATATTAAAAAACAACAAAAATTTACAAATCTATATAAGAATTAACGAGAAAATTATGCTTGTCACCAGTGTTTAGTTCCAAAGCATTATTACTATATTCATCCCCAGTAATTACACATATAACAACCCCCGAAACCACCCTTAGAGATTAAACGCATTACATCATCCAAATAATGTCCTTTATCGCATTGTCTCTGCCAGATAGAAGGTCATCTAGATAGCTGGCGGAAGCTGAAGAAGAAGTGCCACTACTTCCGGTCCACATTGACTTCCGCGCGCGCATGTGCGCACTTCCGGTCTCCATTGACTTAACGTTTTGTTTGCCTATAGGGCAAAGGGCGTATACGCTCTTGCATATGCTACATTGATTCTCACCCCCCAAGACCCTCAAGTAGGGCGATTAACGCTGAGGGTGGCTCTTTGTATTCTTATGCGATTTTTTTTGTTAATAGCGGTTTTGGGGTGTTTAATTTCGGGATGAATTTACGCATTTTTTATTCTTTGAGTGTTTTTTAAGCGACCCATTGTGTGACGCAGAGAGGGGGGGCTCTCTGCCGTAGTATTACGCGGGGGGTGAAGTGAATTTAATTAACATTGTGCCTTAAAATTATACCCCAGAATTAGGGTACATATGTAACGAATACTTGTATTAGTTTTTAATTTAATAGAGCTATGTGTCATACTGACAGATATAGCCCGGTGAATTGGTACGAATGTTGGGAACACCATTATAAATGAAATGTGAAAAGTTCCCATCGATCCCACATCTTCAAAAAATTTATTCAAGGTCAAAGTTCGCAAATAAGGGTTTTTTGCATTTTTCAGCCAAACGGTAAGTTTTATCATAAAAATAGAACTGGCAAAAATTGTAGATCATGCAATTATCTATAAACATTGTTCTTAAACTTTTTTTCCTAAGAAGTTTCCAAAAAGTTGAGAAAGTTGTGTTCTCCATAATTTGATAATTAAAATAGCAATAGAACAATTCAACTCAATAAATACAACTATTGTTGTTGGTGAAGATGATTTATTGGTATTACTTAGTGCTCGAACTCTTACCGAAAAAACTATTTATCTAAAAAAACAACAGCGATCCAAAAGTTTGTCTGCTTTTTCAAAATGCCAAAATCACATACTATTTTCACATGCAATAACTGGCTGCGATACATCAGCAATTTTCAAGAGGGATAAACAACAGTTTTTAAATTGTTTGAAAAACAAGATTTAGTTAATTGTGCTAAAGTTTTTAAAGAGAGTAACTGTACTCCACAAGCTGTAATCACCAACGGAATTCGCTTCCTTCTTTCTGTATATGGACCCAGAAGACTGGGATTGGAATTTAATTGACAATACAGTGGAACCCATCTAGACTCCTGTACCGGAAAAACTCCTCAATACAATATTTTGCAATTGCAAAAAGGGATGTACTGCTAAGTGCGGCTGCAAAAAGTTGGATTGTTTTGTTCATTAGCATGTACCAGTTGTCAAGGCTAGTCGTGCTCCAATGTTGAATCGCCATCAGAAAAGGATTCTTACGATATCAGCGAGGAGACATCTGATGCATCGCTGTTAGAACAATTTACTTGTATCCAGCACGAAGAAGAAGAAGAAGGGTGAGAAGAAGAAGGAGACATTACACTTGAAGTTCCATTAGATAATAATTATCAATCAGACGAATAGTTTTCCCCAATTACCGCTTTCATCATTTCCAGTAGTACCACTTTTTATTCAATACAATATTATTTAATTAAACAGGAGATCGTGGAATAGGCCAACCGGGAAAACCACGTTAAAAAATACGCGCCACGTACACTACCTCACAGGTGGAAGCGTGTGCATATTATGGAGAACACAACTTTTTCATCTTTTTGAATCGCCATATCTCAGAAATGGTGATTCTTAGGAAAAAAGTGTAAGCACAATTTTTATAGATAATTGCATGATTTATAATTTTCGTCTGACCTATTTTTATGATAAAACCTACTGTTTGGCTGAAAAATGCAAAAAAAAAACATATTTGCGAATTTTGACCTTGAATAAATTTTTTGCAGTTGTGGGATCGATGAGGACTTTCCACATTTCTTTTATAATGATGTTTCCAACATTCGCACCAATTTTCATCTTTATGCGAATTATTGTAGGCTTACCCCTATTTTTTGAGCTACTTTGACTGGGTTAATAAACGAAAAATTTTAATAAATGAATTAAATAAATCCTTACATCATAAGAACTGGTTAAATGGTGAGTCTTATAAGTATATTATTTAATAACCAGGATTTACTAATAAATTTAATAGTTACTTATAGTATAATATAAGTTTAAAAAATATTTCTTTATTGCGCCAATATCTTAGTCACAGCGAACCACAAAACTCAATAAAGATACTCTTGATCATATAAATTCTTCTAAGAAATGGTCAATTTTTCTTGAATATTTGCAGAATTATATCGATTGTTTGTAAATATCATTTTCACAACTCCGGCTATCATAACTAACCCAATACATTGTTACTAAACATTTTTATACAATCATTGGCATAATAGAAAGGAAAAGAAAGATAGTCTCCATCTTCTTAAACGGTTGGTTTAGATGGGATGATTTCAAAAACTTCCCATAAGTTTCAGATATCAGGCAGTCAACTTAATATGTACCTGGGAAGTAGTGAAAACAGTATAGGTTTGTTTCTGCAGCAGTCGACAACAGTTTCCAATTGTCGTTTTTTTTATTCTGTAGTTAAATACTTGAATGGCTTATTAATAAATGGTTTAGTGTGCATGCAAATAAATGGTATCACTTTTCTTGTCTGGAATAAATGAATAGGAATATGTACTTCTTGAAAATAATTCCAACATTTTCCACTTGCCTGGCGGTTGTATAAGTTGCCGATTGGTAAAAAATCTTCAGAAGATATAAAGAATGATGTCGAATCTATTAGTGAAAATGTAACACGTCTTTGAGGAAAAAGGGAGACTATAGAAAAATCTTATCCTCATATGTCCGTTTCAGTAAAATCTTATCCTCATATGTCAGCTTCCCTCCTATGTTGATGTAGCGACGAAGAACAAATGAAGCTCCAAAATCATTAAACCCAAGAATTCATAGCAAAACATTTGTAAAACTCACTTGTTCGAAAAAATCAATCCGGTGCAGGCTGATATAAATGATGTTAAGGTAGAAAACGTGAGTGAGGGTATAATTAGTATAACTAGAGTTTCCGAATTTAGAAATACATACAGGGTGTAAGAAGTTTGATTGCCATTAGTTCAGCATGAGATAGAATAATCATAAATGAACAAAAAAAGTTGTATATTACAGGGATTAACAATTTTCAAAATACAGCAAGTATTAATATTGGGGAGTTTCATCACAACGTGACAACAGCGCTTAACTTAATGCTACATAACGGATGCAGACCATGTGTGCACGGGCAGACTTGTCCTGGAATAACAAAAATGTAATCAACTATTATTGTGAAACATTTAGTAAATTTCAAAACAATTGTTTTCCAGTTTTTAAATAATTAAATCATAGTGTATTGATTTTGTAATACGTGTTGTGCTTAAATTTTAGGTCGAATTTTAATAATTGTGAATCTCTTAAAACAGCAACTTAACTTTTAATTAAATTATGAATTTGGAAAATATGTAATTAAAGTACCCAGGCCGGTCTGGCCAGGTCGGGAAGTCGGCAAAATCCGACTTATTTTGGAAGATAGGCCCCCAAACGACTAACGAGGCGCCAAAAGTATAAGAAAACTTTTTGTAAATTCCTGAGATATAGCCACCGTAAATTGAATAGAAAAAAGAAGAACGTAAAAATGAAAATTGAATCTTTTGTAGAAATGGGATTTGCATCAATGATTTTGGATTTGGAAATAACACACCGTTTTCTTGAAATTGGCCACATGCAGAATGAAAATGACAGCATGCATGCTGTGATCGAAGTTGCAACAAAACGTCACTCTGTTATATACACTCCTGATCAGTGGATTCTAATAAAAATGGCCAAAGTTACTGCCCCTCAGTACAAAGTAAAAGAAATGTCTCAAGAAGATTTTGTAACTTTTAAACCAAGGGTAAAGAAACAAAACTGGAAAAAAGATATTACTGGAGAGGCTGTAAAAATCAGCAAAATCAGGGAAAACCACTGCCATCCAAAGTCTCCCAATAAAGTATTTTTTGTGTATCATTAGGAGAAAATCATAAAGAACTAGACTTACAAACAAAAAACACGCGTAAACGCGAAGAATATCAATTTCCAAGATTGTATCAAGGTTTGCTGCCAATTGATGGTAAAAAATTAAGCGGTCTTTTGGGTCTGTGTAAGTCTAATTTGATACTGTCGGAGTGGTTGAGTGAAATGAATCGTTTTATTTGGAACACATAACTGCAATTAATTATTGATAAAACAAGAATTGTTATAAATGACTAATACAGAAATACAGTATATATCGAAAGTAGACGCGGCGTGTTTGAATGCTCGGAGTGAACTAACTAACTGGGTGGTCGGTCGGTCCTCGGTGCCCTAGTACTTGCAGGTCAAAAACTGTCCCTTCGGTTGTTTATTACTTTATTACTCTTTGGGTTGCTGAATATATTACATGTAGTCTTATGCAATATCGTTAATATTCAACAGACACCATCGATGTATCATGGATTTTACAACTCCCTTCGGCCTGCTAGTAAGACTGACCACCAGGAAGAAAGTAATATTGACCAAGAAGATAACTCTGAATCGTAATAAATTTTCCTTTTATGTTATTATTGATTATTATTAACAATTATTTTTTTTTATCTAAAAATAGAAAATGTTAAATTTTTCTGTATGTTAGGTATTAATGTAGCAAGTTGTTTCTCAATAAATATTTTGTCGACGAAAACTCATTCAAAATCCATTTTTTTCCTATCCTAAACTATTTTATTTAGATCATCAATAATAATTAATTAAGACCTAAACAATAATTACTTTGTTAAAGAAGAACGATTTAGCTCTTGTAATAAAAAAAATAACGAAAATTATTTTCTCAACTATTCAAATGCAAATCTCGGTATAACCAAATTTGAGATACGACAGTTTTTCTTGGGAGAGTCGATATGCACCCTAATAACAGACAAAACCAAATAAGCCCCGATTTCGATTTTTCCCGACGGCCCCTGAAAGAGCCAGATCGGGCCTGAAAGTACCCAAAGATTTAGGTCGTTCAAATAATCATACGTATTAAAAATAATTTAGCTACTTACCAAAAAGCTAAATTCAGTAATTTTTAAATGCACATGTACAGAACAAACTACAACATATGCTCAAAATGTCCACCGCCATTTTCGATGCACACACGTCACCTTTGAATCCAATTTTCGCTCACTCGCTGGAAAATTATCACGTATGGTAAACATTTTAAAAAAGCAAGGAGAAACACCTCACGAAAAGGAAATAGTGGTACGCAAAAAAACACTCCGTAACAGTCGAATTCCAGATATCAACTGAATTGCGTATTGTTGGTTGTTGGACTGCGAGGTACTATTGTCACATTGCTCGATATGAATTTTATCGAATTTTAAATTTATTACAACGCTAATTATTTTTTAGAATTAAGAATAAAGAAGAAGAAGAAAAATGATAAATATTGTATTTTATGGTATTCTATGCACGCAGTTATGTCAATATTCCTCAATTAATCGAACTTTTGTATATCAAGTTGGAGATTTTGATAATTTTTTTCTCGGAAATGGTTGAGTATTCTATCGTCTGTTAAAATTAAGGCTGTATGTGGACCCGATGTCGAAAATATTATTCCACATTTTTGTAGCACTGTATCATCTGTAGTTCAAGTAGGTCATGATATACATAAGGTACAACTCTTGTCCAGTTTATAATGCCATTGGCATGTTGTGGTTACGAACATGCTGCCCAGCATTGTAAAAATTCAGTAGTCTGTCCTAAGTGTGCCAAACCCAACAAAATTAATGAATGTAGGTACTTGACAAGATATGAAATGCATCAATTTTTGAAAAATTAAGGATAAAATTGGCCAAGTTAACCCTAATCATACGTCTTGTGATCGAAATTGCCATGTATGTATATGTGCGGAAACTTGATTTAAAGAAATATATAATTAAGTCCATACAGCAATTAACCATGAATGAGACGGAGATAAATAGTAATCGAAACGTTCATATTTCAATGCATCCTGGATTCCTGGAAATGAGATATTAAAACGGAACAAAATAACATTTCTACACTGAAAGAAATGCGTTTTATTCTTTATTAGAATTCTATATGCCATTATAAGACCATTGTATACTTTATGTGACAGTTAAACAGGTGAATATTGGATATAAAACGCGTACTGCTAGCACAGTTGTATAGTGACTATAAACCTTTCTACTATTCTTTATTAAATTATTGTATAACTATATACAACGTTTTTATACCCTTTACGAAGTAGTAGCAATAACTGTTATTAAAGTGTTCCATATCGTTATTAGAACATCTAGTACTGGTTATAAGTTTTATAATAATAAATGTATTAAACTGTTGTATACTCTGTATGAGTTAAAAACATATGACATTAAGTTTTCCGAAATTTTATTGGATAACTGTAATTACATGTTAAGGTTCTAATGTAAACATAAAACATACATTTAAGTATTAAAAATGATGACAAATCGCTCCCAAAATTGTCCAGTTTATTTTCTTAGCAATGATGCACACGTATTTTCTTGTATTACAAGAGAATTTGCAGTATTACTCTTCCACCTTAAGAATGAAGTATCCCCTGAAAGGTTGAGCTTCTTTCCATCTAAATCAATTTGCTCTGGTTGATGACTTTATAGCCATGCTCTTCTTTGTCACCGTTAACCTTCTGTTCCTCCATCTTATGTAAAACTTAACATCAGCGGTTTCTGATAGGGCATACAAAATAATAATTTTTAAGATTTAGACAAGATTTACATTTGAAAAACAAAATAATTACAAGCCATAAAACAGTTAGATACTTACATAATTTTCCATTTCACACAACACGAAATGATCATGTATCCCACAAAACATGTGCTTATACTGTCTATTTGCATCAAACTATAGACGTGTAATAGTCGTAAGTCGATGCACAGCCGACTGTCGGAAATTTTACGATCATAACCGATTATGCACCGAGAGGTGACGATCACTTAACAATAATTATAAGTCGCGTTTTACACGTTAAAAACGGAAACATATTCAGTATAAGAACGAATAATTCTGTTAATACAATTGTTATATACAAATTCGGATAGTGGTTTTTATGCAACAATTCTTCCCTACTATATAATTGGAACACAAAGTCTATAACACATAATAATGTATAAGTAATTCACTATAATAGATGCATAAGGTGTATTAAGCACCTTCCAGTTAAACTAATTGAATAATGAGTATGGAGATGATTGCTTTTTTTAATAAAAGTTGTATATTTGTTATAAAAGTTTTAATATGCGCTATACACATTATTCTAGATAAACAGTTTAATAAGCTCATTTCTTTCTGTGTATTGTATTACCTAAACGTGACAGATCTAAATAATAAAATCAAGAGGTTACTTTAATTATATTATAACACGTTGACCTTAAATGTATATTATGATATATTTGCACTCACTGAAACTTAAATCCATTATATGGATAGTGAGTTGATGCATACTGTTGTCCGTGCAAATACAAATTTTGTTAAAGGTCACAAACACTGGTTTATTATATTTGTCCACCTAAAATCACAGTTTATTTGTAGAAGTTCTTATATCATTGGAATTCTTATACGGTCCTGAATTAATAAAGTTACTCTCGTTTGTAGGACATTATTTTGGTGTTCGAGAAGGATTTACAAACTGTCACCAAATCGTTTGCTGCCGGTCGTACTAGTTGGAGATTTATTTATTCGAGACATGCGCATTAATTTTTTTTATCCAATGTGTCTGATATTGTTTTTTTTAACTTTTAAGTTAATTTTGAATATATTTTCTTAGGACTTTTGGTTGAACGTTGTGGAAAATATCAGTTATATTGTTTATGTTTTAATTATTACTAAGGATGTATAGAAGGACACGTATTTGAAAATCATAGTACGAACAAAATTAAATAAAAAATATTCTTTTCTTTTTTGTGATGATATAGGTAGTACAGAAACCGCAATTTTAAAGAAATAGGAAATCGAAAATTGGTTTACGTGGCTGCATAATTATACAGGGTGGTCTGAATTTTATGCAGGAAACTTCGAAAACAGATAGAGCTCTTTAAAATAATATGTGTTTGCCTTATAAACATTGGTTTGGAACAGCCCCGTTTTAGAGATACAGGGTGTTGAAGTTGTCAAAAAAATTGATTTTTTATTTGTCTCCGGAATCTATTAACCGATCTCAATAAAATTTGGTACAGATAATGTATGATAGTAAACCTTACATTCCTTAAAATATGAGCTTTAAAGGTTCAACCAGTGACTGCATTTTTTACAAGTCATTGTAACTGATTTATATTCCAATGCACAAAATACGTAAAAAATGTAACTTGAATTTTTTCTCTAAGATTCGCCGTTCTAAAGTTATTCGTACCAATACAATCCCCTTGTGGCAGACACTTCTAACCATAATATTACAAGAATATTTATGTTTACGCTTAAAAGTAAGTGCAATTTGTAAGCACATCAACAAAATTATGTACACTCCTTTCTACACCACCTGTGAGGTAGTGTTCCAGGTGTTTTTAGGTTTCCCTGGAGGCCTCTTTACAAATAAGAACAATTTAAATCAAAATAGTAATAAAAATATATTTACCAAGCAACAGCAACTAAACAAAAAACAAAATTAACATTACGTATTTACAATAATTGTTCAAAATGCGAACCACCCACATCGATACAATTCTGCCATCTTCTATTAATGAAATATATCATGTGGTGGTTTTCTTTTAATTCATTACACCCGTCTTCTATTCGTTGCAGTAGTTGTGGTCTTGTATCTGTTGGAGTAGAATAAACTTTACTTTTCAGATAACCCCAAACATAGAAGTCCAGGGGGTTTAGATATGGCAATCTGGCTGGCCAAGACACTGGACCCTCTGCACCATTATGGTTGACATTGGCATTTGGTCTTCTACCTATCCATCGCCCCATATAATTTTCATTAAGCCATTCTTATATTATTCTCCCAGAATGCGCAGGAGCACCATCCATTGTATCCAGCTATTTTGTCGTATATTTAATGGAACATCCTCTAATAATTCAAATAGATGGTTTTCTAGAAAGTTTAGAAATGACTGGGAATTTAGACGGGGTGGCAAGAAGAAAGGTCCACAAACTTTATTGCGAATTATTCCGAGCCACACGTTCACAGAAAATTCGTGTTGAAAAGATCTTGTCCGAATTTCATGACTATTTTCTCGTGACCAAATATGCAGATTGTGAAAATTCACTACCCCTCGCCTTTGGTAAATGTACATTTATTATTATTTTGATTTTAGTTGTTCTTATTTGTAAAGATAGTGGGTTAGGCTTAGAGGGGAAACTAAAACACGTAAGGAACTCTACCTCACAGGTGGCGTGGAAACGAGTGTAAAAAATTTTGTTGATGTGCTTACAAATTCCACTTACTTTTATGCATAAACATAAATATAATTGTAATATTATGGTTAGAAATGTCTGCACAAGGGGATTGTATTTATATGAATAACGAAAACTTCAACACCTTGTATCTCTAAAACGGGGCTGTTCCAGACCAATGTTTATAAAGCAAACACATATTATTTTAAAGAGATCTATCTGCTCTCGAAGTTTCCTGCATAAAATTCGGACCACACTGTATATTACACCAAAATCAATTGCAAATGAGCTCTTTTAACATGGTTTCAGCTAAATAAACAAGTTTTCCAGTCATCTTATATATTTGTCACATAAAAAGAACTTTATTTAATAGGTATTTGCATTTAATTGTCTTCAATATTCTTGGCCATAACTTGGGCACACTCTGTACACCCAACTCATTAGCTTTTGATAGTTTTGGCAGGGGGATTAAGGTCCTGAAACATGAAAACGCTTCACAACACCTCCAGTAATTACATTAATGCTGATGCTCATAAATAAATAGCGATCGAATTAGAGTGACTGTGCAATTAATTAATCAGCTAATTAGCAGACATCAAGGCATCAAAGAGGGCCAGGTTTCCGGAAACCGCAGCTGACTACGTAAGCCCGTTTTATGCTTAAGTCTCTAAATGCATGTTTCTCTGTAAACCTACAACGCAATTTGAGGCATTAGGAGGTTCGTAATTTAATAAATAAGGCAATTTCTATTAGTACACGTAAAATCCTGAGTACATGGCTCACGAGCAACAAAATGATCATATTTTCATCAGCAGTGTAGGACGTTGTGTTTAATTTTTATAATTTTGAATAAGGGTGTATCGGATAAATGATTAACTTAAAAAAAGATGAAATGTTTAAAAGTTTGAGCCAGTTTTTAAATTCATCGATATACAATGTGCTTCAACCAAAATTCAATCAATAAAATGGTTTTCAATTAATTATTATGTATATTAGTGAATATGCCCAATGCCCATTCTTATTCATTTGCTCGGAAATCGATGGAACTAATGAAAAGTCATTGACACCTATCAGTTGAAATTATGATACAGGGTGTTACGAAATTCGCGGACACGGACTATGGGATCATGTTAAGCTAGATAATGTCATAAAAAAATGTCTGTATCATTTTTTTATCAGACCGATATATTTCGAGATACGGCAGTTTTAAATATCCAAAAATAATAAAAATTTTCAATTTTTAATCATTTGATAAACAATTATGACAAACGAATTGTTCAAAATTTCCCCCACCTGCTGCTAAACATGCTTCAGCACATTGTGCTACAGCTCGAATGGAGTTGCGTACCTACTATCTCTGGTATTATTTGTTGTATTGTTTGAAACAGACAGCTCTATAACAATTAATGACAATTCAGAAAGCATTTATCAATACTTTGACATCGTTAGAGTACAGTAAAAGTACCTGTCAATTCAAACTGCAAAATAATAGGTCACAATTATTCAAATCGTGAATATTATGGTGATGGCTTTCGGAGCTTCAAATAATCGTGCAGGTGAAGCAGTGCGGTTGGCTTGGCAGAGGCGGTCCATTTGCTTGGCCACCTCGTTGTCCAGACGTAACGCCATGTGATTTTTTATTTTGGGGCTTCTTAAAAACGTTGGTGTACAGAACACCAGTGGCAAATTTGAATAAGTTGCAGAACCGCATATTTCACTCAATACAGCAAATAACACCAGAGGTGATACACAACTCCATTAGAGCAGTAGCACAATGTGCTGAAATATGTTTAACAGCAGACGGTGGAAATTTTGAACAATTGTTGTAACTCGTTTGTCGTAATTGTTTATTTAATCATTGAAAATTGAAATTTATAAAAATATATTTTTTATATTTCTGGATATTTGATACTGCTATATCTCGAAAAATATTGATCTGATTGAAAAATCATAAAAACACTTTTTTATCACCTTATCTAGCTCAATATGATCCCACATTCCGTGTCCGCGAATTTTGTAACACCCTGTATACCTAGTTGTCAAACATTTTTCAGTGAACTTCTTGTTAAAATCTGATTCTTGTTAAAATTAAAAACCAATTTAAAAACACAAAAAAATATTGAGGTACATATCGTCGTTGATCATACAAAGCGCACGCATGTAAAAGCGCTATTTCAGTAATTTCTTAACAAAGCAATATAAAGAAAAGTAATAATTACAAACGACTTTTTTGTGGTATGGTGCATATTGTAGTACCAATTATGTACCAATTTACGAGTAGGTGAATATATACATATATTACTATACTTTCATTTTTTTGCCAAGTTTAATTAAAACAAAAACTTGATGATTTAATTTTTGTCTCTTACGCACATTTGCAGCAACCAACGGTGTAAATGAAATTATTGTCTGAAGCTGTATTTTTTGTTGCATAGTATTAGTTTTTTATTATTTGTCAAAACAGAGAGTTAGAAAATTGAAAAACAAAGCGGTTTTTATTCGTAACATTGGTGTTCCTTCTAAATTCATTATTTAAGTTATTTCAGTGCACTAATGATTCATTTATTTTTTTTTNTATCGTCTTGGAGAATGCCAAATAGTGAATGGAAGACATTTTCAGCATTTACGACATTGAGTTTATTTTTGTAAATTATCTAGTTGTTTCAATTTCTAAATGAAAAAAACTTGTTTATTTGGTATGGCTGGATTCTGTTTTCTATAAGCTTTTCAACGAGCCCCCTCATGCATTATGTTTCCATTTGAAAAAAAAAGTAGGGGTAGCTCGATGATAGGGGTTGGAGAAAAATTAATTATTATATAACCGAAAGATTGGAAGAAATCAAAATCAGTTAACGTGTTTCGGCGTTTTAAAAAATATAACTCATTCAAAAGATATGAATTTTATTCCGTACTCTGGCCATCCCTGTATACATATATTATTATACTTTCATTTTTTTTGCTAAGAGTTTAATTAAAACAAAAAGACTTTTGTTGATTTCATTTTTGTCTCTTACGCACATTTTCAGCAACGAACGGTGTAAATGAAATTATTGTCTTAAGCTGAATTTTTTTGTAGCATAGTATTAGTTTTTGATTATTTGTCAAAGCAGAGAGTTAGAAAATTGAAAAACAAAGCGGTTTTTATTCGTAACATTGTGTTCATTCTAAATTCATTATTTAAGTTATTTGAGTGCACTAATGATTCATTTTTTTTTTTTTCTAGTGAATGCAAAAGCTTGCTCTTTATACGCAATACATTTTAACAGATTGTGGGTACACATGTTCGCAAGTGACCCATTTTTAAGCATTACGTCAAGAACGCCGCCGGACGCACCACGGGGTTCCCGGAAGACGACCCCGGCAAAGTGGCGCCAAGGACCAGGGACTTCTGCCAGCGGCTACCAAGCTACCTACGACCGACTCCACACACAGGGACTCTCCAAAGAACACTCGCCCCGTCAACACATCTTTTCCACAAACTTAGTTTTCAATAAAATACTTTATTATTACCGTTGAGAGAGCGTTTTATTCTTGCTGTACAGCGAAAGCAACCCTCAAGATTATAAAAGATCTAACCTAACTTAACTCTTACAAATGGATATTATAGCGTTTTTGAAATTGATAAATTTAAGAGTCACTTTAATGAAACATTGAATATGTTATTTTACTCTATTTTAAAAATATTAAAACAATTCAAGCAAATTCAGTTTTTTTCTTTAGATCCTAAAATTAAATCAAACAATGTTCTTCGATACCAGAAATATAGATATACAAAAGAACCTAACCCCATAGACAAGATTTCTAACTGCTCATATTGCGGAAAATAACTACTCTATCGGCTACATACCCTAACTAGCGTTCAATTATACCCTCAATAACCAGTAAACAGCTAGTAATAAATAATTATCCAAAATAAAAACTGAAAATGATATGCCTAAATATAATTAAGACAAGGACACAAATCTAATATATTGAAATTGTTTATGTAATTATTCAGAGAAATATTTTGTATGTTGTTCACCACCTTCGACAAAGAGAACATGTGAAAAGAACAGCTATTACAAAGAGCCCTTTTTGTTTCCATATTTATAAATAAACATTAATATAACAAAATTATATACAAACATTTGAAACTGCAGTACAAATGGCAAATATTGGTAGGTGTGTCAGAAAAATAATTCATATACACCGCCATTTCAAAAAATGTCATTTCATTTATGTTTTTGTTTTTGTTAAAGGTGATCACGCAATAACAAAATAATCTGTAACTAATCTCAAAATATCAGTTTTTTTGTATTATCTTTAGTCATATGTATAGTCAAATTATTTTTATAGTTTTTACACACCTTGGAACCTGGTGATGATAAAAAGAGGATGGAATTTTGCTTATGGGCTCAAGGAGAGTACCTCAAGAGTAGAAATCTTGTAAAAACTATTATATTCACCGATGAGGCAACTTTTACAACTAATAGTGTCTGGTATAGTCACAAAATTCTAGTACTGGACTACAGAAATACCAGAGTCGAATATTAATTATTAATTGTAAACGACTCAATAAAAACGATAATTAGTCCTTTCTTTTTTGAGGGTAATATGAATAGCGTACAGTTTTTGCAGTTCCTAAGAAATGAATTTTAGAATATATATTACATGAACTTCCTGTACAAGAAAAAGTAAATCTTCAATTTTAGTTGATGAATGTCATACGGAATAGCTTCATGTTCGGACTTAACGCCGTTGGACTTCTTCTTATGGTGTATCATAAAATCCAAGGTTTATAAGTCACGCCCAGGCAATAGAAAAGAATTGTGTGTAAGAATCATACAAGCTTGTGAAGACTTCTTCACAAGCCCCGCAACAACCACAGGATGTTCAAAGAAATATTCGTAAGCGATTCGAAAAGTGCATCGAAATTAATGGTAGCCTTATGGAGGCTACAAAAATTTAAAATGTCATTGTATTGTGATGTTAAATTTATTGTATTTTTTTATTTCTCATTTTTTTAAATCATTTTTCATAGCCAACATTTTTTTTAGAAAATTACTATAATAGTATTTAAAAAAATGAAACATGCCTACATTAAAATTGTTGTTATAAATTCCTCATTATTAAGTATTTATTTACGAAATTTGCCACAAAACCGTTTTAGGGGATGCTGAATCCAGTGCCGTAGTTAGATTTGACAGTGAAAAAAATTCGGAGTAGACCTTGAACATAGAAATCAAATTTTAATATTCTGCTCCAGAATAAAGTTTTTATTGCTCCATCTTTTAGAGAAAATCCGAAATAAATTGGATAATAAATACCATTTTTCTAGGCCTGTTTCCATTTGAAATGGGTCACACTGTATATGGATCATATCCTTGACCACTTCGGACTCTTGATTTGACGTATGGAGATATGTTTGAAACAAAAAGTTTATGAAGGAGCCAATTTTGGAAATAATAGTGAATTATTTAAAAAACAAAATTAAAGAGACTATTATCAACTTTTACTAGATGAAATACTTACATTGTTACAGAAAATTTGAAAAAAGGTTAAAACTGTCTGTAGGTGTTGATGGGGTGGCGTGTAAATATTGTTTGTTGTTGTCAGTATTTATTACATTAAAAAATTTTAAAATTGAAAAAAAAACTTTATTTGTATAATTAAGGATAAAGCCGCTTAGCTTTGGAATATTTCACATTTTTGCATTTTCTCAGATTTTATTGAATTAGAGACCGCCCACTGGGAATAAATTTTGCTAAAGCTTAAGAAAAACATTCAATGTTTTCTACATTGTTATAGTTTACAAATTATGAAGAAGTGTTAATTTTGTTTAAAATAATTAAATTCTTATTTACAATAGTGTTTTAGAATCAATTTCATTCACGACCGTAACAACCCTTATACGTCTTTGTTAGTCTATTCAATTTGATACAATTTTTTCTTCAATAAAGCTGAAGAGCCATCTCAAATATAAAAAAATTGTCAAATTTCATATCGCTGCATTTATTTATTGGAAACTTTATTTGAATTCAGTAAAGTATTTTTTCACTACGAAAGATTCTTAAGTGTTACATTTTATATGAAGTACCTACTCTGTCTATTTATATACATATACATAATCTCACAAGACAGTGCAAAATAATATTTATTTAATAACTCCAAATTTTATTCTCATAATATTGGACATTACACAAAAGGTACAGAAACTCAAAAGAATGGTTGCCATTTTATAGAGCGAATCTAATATAAGTCGCCGGAGGGTCCATAAAAGGAAACTTAAATATTAAAATACAATAATATGCCAGCGTAACTCCCATTATCCGAATAGTTTTATAGCGCCAGCAGAAATGAATATAAATTTATGCACTCCGGGGTACCGCATGTTTTCTTGAAACATATAACTCGCGTAATAGGCCAGAATGTATGAGATCCAGACACAAAATCCTGAAATATAGATGCCCTGCATAAAATTTCACTTAAAGTTTTTTTCTGTCGTTCTCGTATCATGCTGATATTATTCACACCAGTGAATACTAACCATTAAAAAGTCAGTAACATATTTCTAGGAAATTTCAAGATGATATGCAAAATATTTTGTGTTTAATAGTATTTATAATACTAATAATATAATATATTACTAATAATATACAGGTACATAATATATTACTAATAGTATAATATACAGGGTGTAAAACTTCCACCTGAAAAATATCGGAATTAAAAAAAAAGACAAAAAACCTGGGACACGTCGATTTTCTTTTCAAGGGGGACCCGTAATGGCGTAAGTTTGTATGACTTGGAAGCTACCCCTTAGACAGGGGTGTAAAATACCCTTAAACTTTAAACGGCACCCTATGATGAGTGACACCTCATTTTAAAGCATTTTCAATTCTGCTCACGACGACATACGACTTTTTAAATTTTGGTTTGGATATGACAATAAAATCATCACCTAAAAAATAAGACAAAATATCAATGAATGAAAGAGTGTTATTTTATTAAATGTTTAAATTGGTTTCCCTCCGCTGGGTGGTGGAGCACCATCCCGGTGAAACCACACATCCTCTTCTGGCAAAGCGTTGCCATTTTTCAATACTTCCACAATCATCGGGTAGATTTTCTTTTCCAGCAGATTCAGATACATGTTTCCATCCAGATTTCCCGGTAGGAGGAAAGGTCCTATGAGGTGGTCTCCCAGTATGCCCGCTCAAACATCAATTTCCTCGGATGCTGCGTATGAGTTTCATGAAAAATGCGTGGATTTTCATCACCCCGGCAATTATGGCGGTTGGCTCGACCATCTAGTTGGAACGTACATTCATCGGAGAAACAGATTGACTAAAAAATTTTGGATTCCTTCTAGCACGATCACAGAACTGCAAGTGGCGATCCAGATCATCTTTGTTAATTTCTTGTAACAAATTAGTTTTGTATGGGTGATACTTATGAATTTTTAAGATTCGGCGGCAACTAGGTACAGAAATTCCTGAAGTACTTGCAAGTTTCCTGAGACTAAATTTGGTTCCATTGGGATGTGACCCAGGACAGCCACCTGATTACCCTCATTATATATGACCTGTTCACGTTGATGTTTGCAACCGATCCAGTTTTCGAAAATTTATGCACTAAATCCAGAACGTACTGATGCTAAGTATTTTTGTCAGGATGGCGATCTTTAAAAATCTGTGCTGCCTGCCGTGCACAGTCATTATTCTTGTACAACAAACTAATTATTCCCACTTTTTCAGCAATTGAATAAACCATTTTCACGAATTGGAATTCAAACGACTTTGTGATGATTTTATGGGATATTGTCTCGACAAGACAAGACGAGGCATTATTGTCACGTTTAAAGTAAAACAGGTAAAAAAGTTGGGTAGGAAGTTTTTGTAAGGACAGATAAACGAAAAATCAAAACATTAATTGGTATTTTGTCTTATTTTTTAACTGATGAGTTTATTGTCATATTCAAACCAAAATTTAAAGTCATATGTCATCGTGAGCAGAATTGAAAAAGCTTTAAAATGAGCTGTCACTCAACATAGAGTGCCATTTAAAGTTTAAGGGTATTTTACGCCCCTGTCTAAAGGGTAGCTTCCAAGACATCAAAACTTACGCCATCATGTCTTCGCCTTGAAAAGAAAATCGACCAGTCTCAGTTTTTTTAATTTAGATATTTTTCAGGTGGGAAGTTTTAATTGAAACACCCTGTATTATGGAGCAAACATTAACACGGCCACACGAAAATGATTTTTTTGTCATATATTTTTTAACAGCATATGATCCCCCTGTATTTTGACCCGCTGATGACGATGGAGCCATCAAAAATGCTCCATCACTTCAGGATTTTCCCTAACCTCAAAAAAATATCACAAAATCAGTGGAAATTTCGGTTTTTTGTTAAAATAGTTACAATTTTTAAAGTAAAGTGTTAATATGGTCAATATAACAAACTTTGATTCTTGCACGTTTTTCTCTAAAATGTCCTCTTGTGGAGCAATTTTTAACTAATTTTGAGCATTATTAAAATGCCTATAACTCCTCAAGAATCCATTTTGGAGAAAAAAGTGCAAGAATTTTATTTTGACCCCTCGGAATACCCAGATATCCACTTGCTATGTTTTCTCCTTTAGATAGATTTAGGGTTCATTTTTATTAGTTTGCATTAATTGGGCAACGATGAAGTAATAAATGGATCTTATGCGCCGTGACCCACAGATAGCTTTAAATTAGTTCCAAAAAAACTTATATTGTTGTCTACTCAAAAGAAAAATTTATTATTCCGTGAGCTTATTAGTTATCATCAATCTTTACTCTGAAAATAGTGGCAAAATAAGTTCCAAAACCCTTACTTATTGGACCTACTTAACTACTAAAATTATTCCCCACTTTGGTGAATAAAATGTGATAATTTGGTTTATGAGTAGTACCTACCAATCATCAGTGACCACACACTTTATTGCCACCTTTATAGTGCCGTGCATGCGACGAAAGTACTACGTGGGCCTTACAACCTTTGGTCAGTTAAGAAGTTGGTATTATATATAATATATATATAATATTACCAATTCAGAATTTTCTCATAATTATTTTATTCCTATAGAGAAAGTAGGTAATTGTTTGCAATAAACAATGTAAAGCTGACTCCAGATGATGCGGTCTCTATTTGGCAAATGTAAACAAATGTAGTATGATGTGGATGATGCAAATCGATACATTCCAAAACATATCTTGACTTGCCAAATAATTGCCAAAGCTAATACAAGTACTGTGTAGCGCAAGTACACAAGTGATTGTTATGTACAACTTGACGTTATAAATTTTAACAAAAGATTTGACACAATTTATGTCTGACAGATATTTGGAGAATGACTGCATTTACATCATTTTTATGAGAGCTACCAAGCAATGTCTCAACAAATATTGCAGTCTTGTCGTGCATTATATTAAATCTACCACTTGCTGTATTCTTCTAGATCCAATTTTGGTTGTCCATAAAAAAGCTATCTTATTTTATCTAATATTTCACAATCATGCAATATTTTGACAGTATATTTCGGTTGACCTACTTGCAGACTCTGCATTCCAAAATTTCGTCATATACTAGCTCGATTTTGTTCAGATGTTCTCTAAAGCCACAACGTCGTATAAATGTGTCACTATTCGTAGGTGACTCTTGGCTAATGGTGATAATGTTTTCAGTTTTATTTCTAGATAGTTATTCAAAAATCTTCACCTAAAATTAATTGAGTATAATATTTCAGTATAGTTGATTGTCGACCCATTCCATTACAATATCTGTTCTCGTATGTTCCATATTACCTTAGCATAATAATTTCTGTTGATTTTTTATTCAGTCAGGTGTGAACGAAAGCCTCCTGGTGCACAAAACAGCCTGAAGAAGTCTATCCTACCGTTTCCCACATTATCACAAAGTGAAGACGAGACTAGTCTAAAAGAGCTTAGATAGACGCCGTAGATGCGGTTTTATTGCCTTTTTTAGTGTTACAAGAGCAAATCTTATACTTTTCTTGGATCAGTAGCGACGGTACTTTGTTACTACATCTTAGTCCGTAATATACAAAAGGAAGTATGGGTCTAACAACCATGAAGAATGTCCAGTATATAGTTTTTGGCTTTAATCTCCATGTAATTGAGTCCATCTGTCTAATGTGACCGGAATATCTGCCTTATTTCCAATTCTGTTTAATTCTTGGTTCTAAGCAAGTCTTGATATTTTACTTCTTCTTCTGATAGCTGTAATAATACTCACCCTTTTAGAAAGTTAAACAAAACTCGCTCGTCTAACCCTACAACTAAGGAATAAAACATCGGAATGCCATGAACTGATATAAATACCATCCAGATGATTTAATCTCAATTTGAGAGTTTATCTGAAGAAAAAAAAAGAACACTCTCGAAACGTCAAAAAATTTAAACAAAAGGCATGGCAACCAAGCTTAATATTCAACAACTTTCTTCTTCTTTGCTTTTTCTCATCTTTGCGCTAACTACATTGTCACGACATAATTTCTGTGATTTGCTGTGATGTGCCTCACTTCTTTTCTAGTGCTTTCACCCTTTTTATTATACTATTCAACATTTATTAATGTTAGCATTTTTATCTCTATGGTATCAAGCAAATTTCTTGATTTGATCGTGTCTAGTTATTCTTGAATGAAGTGGGTATTGTTGTTAAGTTTGTTATTATTGTAGATACAGGATCTATTAAATGACCGAAGTAGCAACTGTTGTGTTGATGGAATTTTAAAATTATTGTTAGATACCTAAAAGAAATTTAGAATTTATACAATGTGAGTTGGCTAAAGCTGTTCAACTTTTAAAAAATTAACTGATTGAAATAATACATTTTGATTATCTTACTCACTTACAAATTTCTGAGGTAAACATTTTAAATCTTTAATAATTATGTTTTTAAACAGATTAACCGAAAATATCCAAAAAGTAATAGAGAAAAAACTGACCCCATATGTAATAAATAATAAATGCCAATAAAGATAATAACGTAAAAATCTCATTGAGAAGCAATTTAAAATGCGACCCCGAAGCATTTGCGTCGGTTCGAATTTGAATCCTTAATGGAGGGCGGAGCGGCGGCGGCCGATTTTTACCATTTTAAATTCGCCCCTTAATTTTCCACCCCTCGCGATTTAAATAAATAATAGCCATATTTATGATGTGGAGAGGCTCTTAAATAAGTAAGCATCATGAAATAAGTAGTACACTTAGGTACGAAATATTTTTTTTATTGTTAGCATTTCAGTACCACGTTTTTATTGTTTTGCGTGAGTTTAAAATTAAATCTAAGGTACAATCACAACGTATGAAATTTGATATCAATTTTGGAGTTATTCATGGAAATAACACGCAGTTAATTTATTTTTTATTTGTGTTTACGAGTAGTCTGAATATAACTAGGAGAAGTTGTTGTAATATTTTGAATGAGAATCATATTGGAACTTCACACGGAGAGATACTAGCCCGAGAGCCAGCGACCTTTTTTGATGACCAAAAGAGCAAAAGCTGAAAAGTTTTCCTACGCTTCATTTGGTGTCACTAGTAAGAGAAACGACCTCCAGCTCGCGCACTTCCGGGGGGTATAGTTGCGGCAGCCTCCCAAACACGTAAAATAATAAAATAAAAAAACTAATACCGCAAAAGCTGAGACTTTGTCGACAAGTTAATTATGTTATAAACAAAAGAAAAAACGCAATCCGCTGACTTTAGAGTGGGGGGTTATGCCTCAGCTTTTCACCTAAAGAAGTCAAAAATATGCGCTAGGTAAACTGATACCGCAAAAGTTGAAATTTGGTAAAGTAATAGTCAACTTAACCAGTTATACGAAAAAAATGGTCCGCTGAAGTTTTTGTGGTGTATAAGTGCTCAGCTGACGAGTTGAAGGCGCAGCACATCGCTATGCGCGCGGGCGCGTTGCATCATTAACATTATCAGCTGAGCACTTTTCCCTCACTATATATAAAGCTGAGTATTTTTTTCATTTAACTTATTAAATTAGCTATTGTATTAACAAATTTCAGCTTTTGCGGTATGAGATATCTATAATTTTTCTATTTTTTAAGTCTTAGTAGTAATTATATAAAAATATACAACTTTTTTCGAATATTTATTTACAATAAATGATCTCACGAGTTTTTCAATTCAAAGAATTTTAATAAATATTCACATTTAAATACTTATGTTTGCATAACAAAATTATAAACAGTAAATATATGTATGTAATGTACATATAGATAAAGTTAGATAACCACTTCGGAAATTACAATCGCATGAGTACAAAACTGGATATTCGGTTCATAGTTTGAAAGATTCCTTTTTCCTCACCTGAACGTCATGGGTCCCAGCATCCAATACGTCCCCTCTCCTACTCCAATCTGGCTAACATGAGTGCCATAAGTAATCCTAATGTTAAAGTTTCAATGGAAGCCGGAGTCGGTAATAATCAGCGTTTTATTAACATAAGTCATCTATATAAAACACTAGGCCCTAAATTAAGCGCAGCACTGCCAGCTTTTCATGCCCTCACAGGTTGCGATTACAACCCATCATTTTTCAAAAAAGGAAAAACTCGGCCCTATAAGCTTTTACGCAACTCTGAAGTTTTCATCGATAGTTTTATTAAATTAAGCAACGTACCTGATGGAGGGATGCAGAATACATTTGATAGTATAGAAGAATATGTTTGTCGAATGTATGGATTTAAAAAAATTAACAAAGTCAACGAGGCTCGAGTTGCAACATTTTTGAAGACATATAATATTTTAAGAAACGATGACATATTCCATTTGCCAAAAAATAATATCGACGGATCAGCTCTACCGCCTTGCAAAATTGAACTGCACCAACATTTGCTGCGGACAACGTATATTGCAAATATTTGGGCACACGCTCATCTTCAGGTCCCAACAGAATTATATCCGACTGATTTCGGCTGGGAAGAGAAGGGGAACAAATTTATTTTTAAATGGTTCGAGGGTGAACAGCTGCCCTCTTCCCTTGGAGATATAATTATCGAGGATGAACAAAGAAATAGTAGAGGTTAGAATATACTAATATATTTCGCTCTATAATGAAATTTAATTATTTAAGTGTAAATTTTTGATTATTTAATTTACATATATGTAAAATACAATTTAAAAATATTTAAAAATATTCGTACTATATGTAATTATTTTTTATAATTAACGTTTTTTTAATAATATAACATAAAACGCTCCACAGAAATGAGACAACCCCCAAATCCAAAGCCAGAGGCTGTGCGGGAGGGGGTTACACTTGAAAAAACGCGGACAAACACCCTTTATCCATTGACATTGCCAGTGCCGACACCAGGGATCGAACCCGGACCAGAATACGAAGTCTGGCCGAGAACTGCCTGCCACGGCATGCTCGACCGACTTCGCTACCGTGGTTATTATTATTACCATTATTATTATATATTTACAGATGATGAGGCAGAAATGGCAGGAATCGATATTGACTCCAGCGACCATTGAGGGTGATGAATCGGAAGATGAAATAGATTAAATTTTTTCATACATAACGTTTACTGTAAATAAATATTCGAAAAAAAGTTGACTATTTTTATATAATTACTACTAAGACTTAAAAAATGGAAAAATTATAGATATCTCATACCGCAATAGCTGAAATTTGTTAATACAATAGCTAATTTAATAAGTTAAATGAAAAAAATACTCAGCTTTCTATTTAGTGAGGGAAAAGTGCTCAGCTGATAAAGTTAAAGATGCAACGCGCCCGCGCGTATAGCGATGTGCTGTGCCTTCAACTCGTCAGCTGAGCATTTATACACCACTAAAACTTCAGCGGACCATTTTTTTTCGTATAACTGGTTAAGTTGACTATTACTTTACCAAATTTCAGCTTTTGCGGTATCAGTTTACCTAGCGCATATTTTGACTTCTTTAGGTGAAAAGCTGAGGCATAACCCCCCACTCTAAAGTCAGCGGATTATGTTTTTTCTTTTGTTTATAACATAATTAATTTGTCAACAAAGTCTCAGCTTTTGCGGTATTAGTTTTTTATTTTATTATTTTACATGTTTGGGAGGCTGCCGCAGCTACACCCCCCGGAACTGTGCGAGCTGGATTTCGATTTACTTACTAGTGATACCAAATGAAGCGTAGGAAAAATTTTCAGCTTTTGCCAAATGACCTCAAAACGGTTGCTGGCTCTCGGGCTATACGATTACCTACTGTATTACAAAAACTCTCTCATAGACCAATAAATAAACAACTGGAATAAGTGTAACAAAATGAAACACATTCGCTGAATTAATATAGGCCGTTTGTTTCTATGTGTCTACCATTTGTTGACATAAGGTCTAAAGTCAACCTGCATGTTCCAATTGTGTAAACAATGATCGAGCACGTGTGGTGCGAAACTATTCAACTATTTGTCGAAACAGATTGATCGTCAACCTTCTCCAAAAACATGCTTTGATTCAGAACTGGATTTCCAATCGTTTCAAAAACGATAAAAAATAGTTTCCACAAAATTCCTTATCTATTATCTAATTAGAGAAAAAAGTAACTAAAATCATTGTTTAAGAGCATGTTGTAGATATAAAATCGAATAAAATACCAAAAGCAAGTAAGTAACCTATGTAGGTCACAGTCCCAAAATTTCACATGTAGAGGATTTAGGTTCAATAATATTAAATTTTAATCCAGAAACAAACACAAAAATTAACCAAGATAATAACGGTAGAATTTTATATTATGAAAAAATATTCTTTTTAGGACTATTCGATGTTTGTTCTAATATACCTACTTTTTATAAATTTTCAAAAGGCAAATGCATCAGACAAGTAACTGGAATGAACAAACTCGGTAATATTCTCAATGCGCCAATATATAATCTTAACAATTGTCAAAATACAAGTAGTCCCTTGCGCTCGTCTTTAGCTCGCGGTCAGAATCTTCCACTAGCTCTAATTTCCTCAATCCAAATTTGCTACAGAATGTACTAATTTGTATACAATGTTTCATCTGATTTCCTCAAAATAATGTGGGCCGTGACATTGACGTTTTTACTGGAAGATTGGAAATTAAGATACATTCTCTGTTATATGTTTATCTATTGAAAACGAACGAGATTTGCAAAAGAGATACAAAATTATCAAAGTATTATGTTCTGTGAAACCAGTGTTCTGCCATTTTGTATGGCATATCTTAAATTCATATAGGATTTTAGGTTTTTGATAAATAATGCTTCAATTATAAAGACATTATCTATTTGGTAATAAGATACAATAGAATGAAGTTGTTGAAATATTTAGCATTTAGGGATAGAGATCGCAACCTTTAACCAAGTATAATGATTTTGGTAATCTACCACAGTTCTCATACGCCCCAATTTTGGTATATAATTTCATATCATCAGCGTGACAGAAAAGAGACATCGATGATTGTCCTACATCATCTAAAAGTATGTTAAATAACAGAGGTCCCAGGAGTGAACCTTTAGGTACGTCCGATAACAATTGTAAGTTACATCCACGTTACAGGATATATTGTGTCCTGTCACTCAAGTAGGACATAAACAGTGTAACGATGCCTTCAGAAATCGCATATTCATCCAGTTTTTTAATTAAAATATTATGTTCGAGGCTGTCGATAGCATTTGAAAATCTGTGTACATAATGATTATCCAAAATATCTGAAACATATTTAGTTGCCATGGTAATTAAATATTACAACATTTTTAGTATGTCTTATTATGTTCCTAAGTTGGCAGTACCAATAACGGCCAATAGTAGGGTCTACATTGCACTGCATTTAATCGGAACAAAGTGTCCAACGCGGACAGTTTTCTCTATTGACGAATGATAAGTAGAAACGACGAAACGTCGACAAAATAGAAGTGATTTTTGGTTATGCTTTGTGACCAAGGACATTTAAATAAAGGGGACTATGCATGTCACAGTCTATCTCATATGTTGGGTGAAGCTAGACAAGGGGAAAGCAGAGGGCTTTATTTTCATCCAACTGATGCGCGCGATTACATCTCCAATGTCGTACATTTTGGATGGGTCAAAATAAAATATTTTATAGTCCTAAGTCAATATATTTCAACAGCTACTCAGTATTTTTATAATAAATATATATAATATTTTTATAACTTCTTGGAATCCCAATAACTGTAACCATTTCTTTCTTGTTGCACCATCCCCAAGCATCCTAAAAACGTTCACATTTCACTTTTAGAATACTGAGGCAAATTTTCAGTGAGACATAAAAATATATTCCCAAAGGAGAACATCAAATGGTTGAATGAATGCAACTTTCAGTTGATTGCATCTTCGGTATTTTTATGTATAAGTGAACCACCACCATATTTTTGCTGTTGTATTTATTCAGTTTTTATGCTCGTGCATTTAGTAAAATTGTAAATATATTTTTGAAAAGGTTTTTGTCGTAGAGGAAAATGAAAATGATGAATGATTAAAATTTGTAATGTTGGGTATAAGGGATAACATTGAAATACCTATAAATATATTAAATATAAATAATGTCTGTAACTTATTTGTGGTGCAGCATTTTCCTTTGATTTTAATGGCCAAACGTGGTTCATATTATTGTTTTCTTACTATTTCAGCAAAAAATTTAAAAAAATACCAAGTCAGTTTTATAAAATTTTACCGTTATTCAAATAAAACTTACCCACACGCACGACAATGGCCACAGTTGCATATACATTCCAAAGTCACCTTCAAGCACGCTTACCTGTGGAAGGATAGCTGATGTGGATGTTTATAATCCAATTTCTTACAAATTCTGCACTGTCTAACCATATTCACACCTTAGAAGTTTATCCGAAATACATGTATAAACACTAATCACGTTTCACTTACTAAAATCACAACAATTTTCTAACAAGAGAGGCCATATTCTGCCAACCACGGCAGAACGAACAAGGAACACGCTACAAATTGTTGCGTAGTTGCCAAGTCTTCAAACATGGCAAATATGAAAAATGAAAAATAGTACAGAATTTAACAATATTGTATGCATAACTTAATAATACTATCCTATAATAATAATTTTCACAATTGTGATGAAAATTGCGATAAAAATATTAAGTACATTTCCAGTATAATTATACAGCTGACAACAATGATACAATTAGACTGTGAATAGACCAGACTTCATCTAGAAATGTAAATAAATAAGTCCCCTTTATTTAAATGTCCATGTTTGTGACCTAAACGAGATCGAAGAAGAACAAATAACTACTGGAAGTAACCAACTAAATTTATGACTATCGAAACCATAGAAACGATTATGTCTTTACAGTTGCTATTTGAAATGAAATAATTTGTATCTTTTTACAAGAAACAATAGAAAATCAAAAATTGTCAAAATATGTTCGCAAATTTTTTGAAAACAATTGTTCAAAAAATGAGAAATTATCAACAGTCAGCTTGAACTTAAGGAAATCGGTTCATTCTGAAAATCATATATAAACTTACCAAATAGGCAGATATGAAAAATTATGGAAAATATTTTTTACCCAAATAGACATCATCACCACCCGATGTATTAAAGGATAGAACATTAATTAAATCTAAGATGATGGGTACAATAATTTTCGAGTCAGCTTGAACAGGAAGGCGTGATTAAATTGCCGCACATTCGAAATAGCCATTCGCACTTAACGAAGGGATTTGCAATGCATTCGGCGGTCAAAGCACAGCCCTTCCCAAAGTGACTTAATAGAATTTGATATAGTTTGCATTAATTGCTACATGATGTATCATAATCATCGTGTTTCCATTTGTAAATTATATCACCAGGAATTAGTTGGGCCTCGATTTCCATGTTAATGTAAGCTTTTCAATTTACTGTTTGATTATTTATCAAATTCATTTACATTTCATTGCAAAATACGCAAATTATGAAATTGGCATGCCACTTTTTTTTAATAACCAACGTAAAATTTATTTAAACAAAAATTGAAACTATAATAAATACACTTATTTCTAAAAAACAGTCATTGGTGATTGATCGTTATGTTCTCTTGATTTAAATAATAATAATATAATAAATTTCAATATTGTTGTAAAGTAGACGTTAATAGGTGAGCGGTTCACCCCTAAAAAGATGCTTCTAACTCAAGGTAACCGACTAAATTTTTAAAACAAAAACCTACAGCATGGAACTTTTTTATTTTATAGTGTATTTTTCTGATAATTTACATATTTTTTTTTATATTTTTCGGCGTGGTCAGTCAATTGTTATAAACAAAAAAGTTGTGAAAAAAAATTACTCCCCGAATGGCTTTGAAAATAGTAAATTATTTATTGTAAAATGGACCAAAATAAACACTTTTTGTTCTTTGACAAAAATTCGAAAAATGCTTCGTTTCCGAGATATTTACAATTTAATGTGAAAAACGTGAGAAAAAAATTCCGAAAGTTTGTCGATTTCGTTACTTTTTTCACATTAAATTGTAAATATCTCGGAAACGAAGCATTATTCGAAATTTTGTCAAAGAACAAAAAGTGTTTATTTTGGTCCATTGTACAGAAAAATATGTAAATTCTCAGAAAAATAAAAATAAAAAAAGTTTAATGCTGTAGGTTTTTGTTTTAAAAATTTCGTCGGGTTCATGCCATTTTTTTCAGGGGTGAACCGCTCGCCTATAAGAGAGTCAAATCCTTTGAATTGGCGGGAATATTTAATGGAATAATACAGAAAATAAAATCCATCAAGTGTTCGTATTTCGTCGTTAACCTATCTACAGGGTGATACACAACTTATCCAAAAAAAATTGGTAATTTGGTGATGCGTCATGAAAAATGAAGTCAATATCGTAAAAAAAATGTTGTAAATCCTTATTCATAGTTTCCGAGAAGAACATTATTAACTATTGTAGGCTCTAGCGTCATTCGCGTTGTGCGCTGTATGCAATTCGCTCTCTCTCTCTCCACGTGGCCCCAGACGATATCGAATACTGAAAAGCCGATTTTAGTATTAAAGTTTTGCGATAGTGTTTACATTACTTTTTCAAATGTCAATAATGGATTACGTGTATAGCAACTCGAGGTTGATGGATATCGTTTTAATTTATGATGGAGCAAGACAACGTTTATGTTATGGTGAAGTATTTGTGTTATGAAGCAAGACAACATTTGTATTAGTTCGAAGGAATTGGGTACGACGGAGCCAAATATGTTAACACGTTGGTGGAGAAAGGACAAGACAAAAAATCTTTAAAACCCACTGAGTATTTGAAAATGTAAATTAGATAGTTATGGGTGCACGAAGAAAACATTTCTGGGATTTTCAAGTGCACTTTCTTAAAAAATATCGCTCTATATATTATATTTTACATATTCAAGAAATAATATAGGTAGTATACTGAATACGCCAAATAAAAAGTCTCTAGCTAAAACAGTAACTAACAAAAAATGCGAAACTTTTGTATAAAGGCAAGTAAGTCTAAATTGTCTTATTTTGATATCAAGTGCTGTTCCAACCTTTGTGATAAACCCTCCAAGTTATATATTTCTCGCAAAAAAACTCAAAGAAAATAAATAAATGATTACAAATAAATAAAAAAAATTCAAAATATTCACCCATTTTTCGAATTTTACTATACAACTATTTTTAAATCTACCTGAAGACTAATGGTCAAACAATTACTAATTTATAAAATTGTGGATTTTTTTTCCAAAATATTGATAATGTTTTTTAAGTTAAGTTACCGGACACACTATATTATGTACAATTTATATACTAAAGCAACTCCTGTCTGAAAGTAAAACATGCCGTTACATTAGTCTGTTGTGCGATGTACAAGCCACTTACTACCTAATTTGTATGTTAATTATAAATTAATTTGATACCCTTTTGAGTATAGTAGTCGCTAGGCTACAACTTCAGTTATAACGGGATTCTCAAACTGACTTCGTGACATTGTTTAATATAATATGCGACATTCGAGAAGATTCCTTATATGAAATTATGGCGCTGCCAAAGTGAATGCATTTGCGTAAATACCTCAGACAGCTTAATTTGCTACACTAACATATTAATTGGATAGCATGTGTAGATTCCTTTAGTAAGGGGATCTATTTTAGCCAGGCGGCGCATGTCACGCAGAATAAAGCTGTGACAGTGGCGGGGAAGGAATTAATAAATGTTATAAATGTATTTATTATGTTATAAGGTGTATTTAAATGGTGTATCAATACGATGAGATAATCTTGACAGGATAATTGAGCCAAATATATCTAAAATTAAAATTGTTGTGCGTTTGAAAACATAACAAATATGCAAATATCTCGAAAGAGGTTTAAGGACGGGATTTTGTACAAAAAATATCGCCCAGCGTGAGTCACAAAACGGGACCCCGGCAGGTGCTGTTCTAGCGGCCAACGCTTCAAGTCTAATAATTTAAACTGCAGCCACATTCGCCCGATTTTTCAGGAACGGCTCCAATTTGTGTACATACAATCTTATAAGGAAAGAGAGTAAATATTTTATTAATCAGTAATAGATTATCGAGGACAATAATATTTTTTTATTGAGTAGGCAATAATTTTTAGTTAATAAGCTTAAACAATCTTATAATTACTATTCCTTCATTATAAAAACAGAAATACGGTTTTTAAAATTACATGTAGTTTCTTCTTCAAAAGTGACCTTAAAACACGTATAACATGGAATAGTCAACAGTCTAATGTTTATATTTTCACATTAACAATCCGATAATGTAAATTAACTGCTATTTTCAGTAAAAAAAATATATACCTAACCTGAAATATTTTTTTACTTTGACGAGTCGTTTTAACTTAAAAACACTGCTTAATTACTAAAATATATAGAATCTTGCTACTAATTGCGTTTGGAGAATAATATGTATAGGCATAAAATATATATATAATATTACTGTATGTATTTAGTCCATTGAAATGAAGGCTGAACCTCCATTTTTTCCTCTGTCGATCAAACCTGGGCGCAAATATGTTTTCGACCCTCAGGAATCCGAATCCGCAAACATTTTTGACCTAGGTGATCAGGCAAGGGGTCAAAAGGTCAAAAAACCCGTAAAAAATAAGGTTTTTCGCAAATATCTCGTAAACTACGGCAAGTAGCAAAAAAATAATTGCACCATCGTGTTCCCAGGGAAATTACGATTATAAACAATTAAAAAATTTATTTAAGAAAAATTTTTGTTTTTAAAAAACAGATTACCAAGACAATAAAATGGCAAAAAAAATGTTTCAAAAATATTAAACTTGTCCATTTGTTTATAACAAATTTATAAACAAATAACGTTAAAAAGTTTTTAGCTAAGCTAATAAACGCAATATATTAATAGAAAAACAACTAAAATCAAACATTTGGTAAAAAAAAAATTTATAACATTTCCCGGATTTTTCATTTTTTGTTAACTTTAAAAAATCATTATAAACAAATGAAAAAACTTTTATAAACTTTTACAACGGAATCTTGTTTATTATGTATATAAAAAGACCTCCCAGAAAGAAAAAAAATTTTAGATACATTATTTAAAGTTTTACAACAAGTTTTATGAAAGATTAGGACCACGAAAAATTAGTTCATTAACAATTGAATAACTTTAACATAAGTCAAGTTAAAAATTATTTTCCAACTGGGCTGTGTTCCTTCAAGTGTCTAGATGACACTATAATTTATTTAGATTTTTAAATTAATATTGAATACTATAAAAAAATTATTTTGTGTTGCACACTTTGCTTGGCGGCGACGCGACGACGCGGAAACCGCCGCCGCCGCGCGGAGCTATATTTTCAACGTCAAATTAAAATTATAAATAATGGAGCTACAATTCCTGACTTATTTTGCTGAAATTTTCTCCTCTTTCAGGATCTTTTTTGAAATTTCAGCTATCTTCAATATTTTTTTAGTTATAGTTAAAAAACGGAGACTCCCTTTTTTCTCTTCGTTTTTTGTTTATAACAATTGCTATTTTTAATTGCGGATAAATTTAAAAATACTTCTTTCTCTGAATATAATTCCGAATCCAATGTACTAACAACCATATTTTTAGGATTACAATAACTATTTTTCGCAAAAAAAACTCACTTCTCGACTAGACTAGTGGTTTCCTTCTTATCGGTAAGTAGCTACTGATTTGTAGATTGAAACAGAAATCTACCTGAGCCAGACCAATTTTTAAGCTGTAAATTTATTTTGAAACTACCAAGGCTACAATATAAATAACGATTTTATGTGGGACACCCTGTACGTAAAATTTAATCTTTATTCTTAATAAAGAAAAATTAGTACATATTATTGGTTTTTTATGCGTTATATTTTCGTACTACTTAAGCTTTACAAAATCTTATTACTTAGGTACCTACCTACTTTTAAAATATTACCCATATTTATATATCAAAGATAATATCAGACCATTATGGGTCCCATATTCTGTAAATAGTGTTTTCCGCAAAGACAAATAATTTCAAACATTTAATAACTGAATAATCTAAAGCTTATCAAATAATAGGAATGTTATGTCATGCCACCTGAGTATTTTCAAAGACGCCGGCCGCAGTAAAACGAATAAACAGGTGCAAAAAACGATCAAACCATTAAGGTTTTAGGTACTGAAATCTACGAAAATACTATCTTTTTTATATATAATTCCACATGTAAATATTCTTATAACATTTACTTGCTTAGTCCTACATATAAAATTGTTTACTTTTTATAAGTACGTGAAAATAATTGTTAAAATGTGGGGTTAGGATAATAGCAAACGCATGTTTTGCAAACGCTTTTTTTTAGTTATTATTTTATTTGGGTAAATTTAAACGGTAACCATGAATAAACAAAACATCAAGGATTTTATTTTTGTGCTTACCCCTACTTTTGTTCTACACGTTTTACTTTTAAAGATTTCAGTACCTAAAAACGCCAGAAATTTCACTATTTCTCGGCCAATACAATTTACAATAAACCAACTCTGTGTTTTCGCTTTCATTTTCAAGGGTAGCGACACCTGTGACAGATTATACAAACTAATTATATTTACAAATTCTTGTAGAAGATAGAAACCGCTAAAATTCTGGTTTAAGTATAGAATAAACATGGAGTCGTGTGTAAAATGTTGTCATCTTACTTGAGGACACAAATTATAGAATTGTTAATAAATATTAATCTGAAAATTAAATACAAATGATCCTAAGTGTCCGTTCTAGTGAGTGAAGTAGTTTGGTTATTGTGCCTGACTTAGTTCCGTCGTAAATGCAATATATTGTCAGACTAACAGTATGGTTAAAATTGAGGTACTTTGGCATTTATTTAAATTATTCTTCTGTTCTCATGAGCATTGAAATTTATTTCACTCACTAGCGGGAACCATTGCGAATACATTGATACATAATATTCAATTATGTTAGTTTCTTCGACGATTTCTGTCCTCATCTGAAGCTCTGTTACATGGTAAAAATATACATACTAAATCGCCCCCTTAACACAAATAAAAATTGAGTTGGCGATTTAACTAAATAAACGTAAGGTAAGTGTTTATGGTCCGTAACTTTTTATTGCCTTTTTGTTCCCTAAATGCATGTACCTTTTTACCACAGTATAAAAAACAACGGTTTTAACGAATATACAGGGGGTCCAAGACTTTTGACGTAGAGTGTATTTAAAATTGTAAAGGGTCTTCCATTAAAAGGTTTCACATTAAATTGTATACTATTTCTTACAGATGGAGCTGACACATTTCGAACAGTCGCGCTGTCACTTATAAACAGCGCGACTGATAAAGATAAAGATGAGCAACGCTTACAAGTAATAAAAGTTCACTATAAGTATGGTGAAAATTTCGCGGAAACAGTTCGAAAAATCCGTATCCATTTTGGTGACACAAATGCACCTTCTCGTACAGCAATTGTGAATTTAGTGGCTAAATTTGAACGTACAGGACATATTACCGATGTTAAGAGTCCAACTCATGCTCAGTCTCGAAAACATTGCTGTTGTGTCACGGAAAATCTTGGTCTGGCCATTGCAAGAGTTCACAGCAATGTGGTATATCACAAACCAGTATGCACTGCGTTTTGCACAAAAATCTAAACTTGCATCATTAGAAAGTCCAACTTACGCAAGATTTGAGATGATTTGATTTGATTTTTTCAAGAAAATTTTAAAGTTGTGACATCAAGAGGTCGTCAGATAACCTCTCCATCCAAAACGAGTGACTGCAGCGGTTTCTGGAGTCGCTGGGATATACGTCCGTAGTTCTTCAATATGGAATTTAACTTGCTGGGACTACGATTGAATCTGGAAGACGTTTATTTTTAGCAGAATATGACCATGTGCCATACAAACCGTGAAACGATAGCTTTATTGCGTCCAGTTTCCTGGAGTGTGATTTCGCATCACGAAAAATTTACCGAACAGATAATCTGATTTGACCATTTGGAAGATACTGTCTTCAATCTTTAACACCATGGTTTGTTCTTTGTGTTGGAAAAAAATATCATTTGAAATAATTAGAAATTTTCCACAACCCAAAACAATTAAAGATTTACAAAAATTTGTAGGCATAGTAAATTATTACCCCTGAAAAGGATGGACAACGCTTGACCATAGGTTCCTTGGATGAAAATAAGACTATTTAGCCTAACTTACCTATATACAAAACCTAGTTTTTTTCAAATAATTTGAAAACTGTTTTTCTTAGAAATTTCAAATTTGGTACACGTATTTTTTTATATAAGGGCAATGTAAATATAGAATTTCTTGAGAATACATATACAGGATGTTCTCTTTCTAATGCCTGTACGCCACTGACTATCCCGTAACATTTTTGAGTGTACGCCATTGTCGACAGAATTTATATTTTTAAAAATAAGCACTATTTTAGAAGATTTTTTTGCCTCTTACAAAATTTTGGTATCGTTTATGGATTGTCATTTCTTACACATTAAATAATATAAGATCAGTTTAAGATAATAGGTGATAATTAGGTAGTTTGAGGTGCCACATAGCAATGAAATAAATTCATAACAATACTTAAGAGGTTCAGCGTCAAGCTAGGTGTCATTTAATTTTAGCTTACTTTATTTTTTAATATCTTCTTTACTATGGCTACAATTTATATTTTTTCTGAACAAACTGTTACTAGTTTTGGGTTATTGTGAAGGAAATAGTTCTGCTAGTGTTAAAGCATATGCTGAAAGAATTCCTAATCGAAGAATTCTAAATCACAGAACATTTGCTAATGCGGAGAGGCGCGCGCCTTCTGGAAACAGGACGGTTAAAACTATTCAGCTGGAGGAACGAATTTTGGAAAGGGCCGAAGAAATTCCGCAAGTACGTACAAGGCGTTTAGCGGCAGAGGTTGGCTTTCAAAAAGTTCCGTTAATAGAGTATTAAAAGATTAGTTATTACATCCATTCCACCTTCAATCAGTTCAAGAACTTTTACCTACCAATAGATCCTCCGGCACGTCTTGCTTTCAGTCAAAGTATTCAGGAACTCAGGAAACAGAGATGATAATATCCATAAGAAACCGCTTCTACCAGAAGGGGTATTTTTAATTCACATAACGAACATGTTTTCAAAACCCTGCTTGGATTTTCTGTACGACCATTATTTCCCGAGTAATTGATTGCCAAAATCAAAAATGATTTTTTTGCTTTGATCGACGATAACTTAACGACAAATCATTGCCCAGGTTCCGGAACCGCTCAAATTGAAGAGAATTAAATTATCTAAAAGAACTTTATGGTCACATTACCAAAATAAAAATAAATTTTAGGCCTTTTTAAAGAAAAGCAAAAATTTGCAATTTTTTACGTTGATTTACTTATGATTATTCAAAAATTGCTAACGTTAAAAAATTTTAAACTTCAGATCCGAAAACTAGAGACATGAAGCTTCAATTTCCTTTCTTTAATTCTCTCTACACTGAAAGAAATGCGTTTTATTCTTTATTAGAATTCTATATACCATTCTATAGACCATTGTATACTATATGTGACAGTTGGATAGGTGAATATTGGATATAAAACGCGTATTGCTAGCACAGTTGTATAGTGACTATAAACCTTATTCTTTATTAAATTATTGTATAACTAGTATACAACGTTTTTTATACCCTTTACGAAATAATAGCAATAACTGTTATTAAAGTGTTCCATATCGTTATTAGAACATCTAGTACTGGTTATAAGTTTTATAATAATAAATGTATTAAACTGTTGTATACTCTGTATGAGTTAAAAACATATGTCATTAAGTTTTCAGAAATTTTATTGGATAACTGTAATTACAAGCTAAGGTTCTAATGTAAACATACATAAAACATACTTTTAAGCATTAAAAATGATGACAAATCGCTCCCAAAACTGTCCAGTTTATTTTCTTAGCAACGATGCACCCGTATTTTCTTGTATTACATGAGAATTTGCACTATAACTCTTCCACCTTAAGAATGAAGCATCCCCAGAAAGGTTGAGCTTCTTTCCATATAATTTTATTTCCTCTGGTTGATTGACTTTATAACCATGCTCTTCTTTGTCACCGTTAACCTTCTGTTCCTCCATCTTATGTAAAACTTAACATCAGCGATTTCTAATAGGACCTACAAAATAATAATTTTTAAGATTTAGACAAGATTTACATTTGAAAAAACAAAACAATTACAAGCCATAAAACAGTTAGATACTTACATAATAATTTTCCATTTCACACAACGCGATATGATCATGTATCCCACAAAACATGTGCATATACTGTCCATTTTCATCAAACTAGACGTGTGTAAGTCGATGCACAGCGGACTGTCGGAAATTTTACGATTGTTGTATTTTCTCTTCTTGAGTAAAGATAATAAAGACGTTGTGGTTTTGTGTGTTTATTTTGACAATGATTGAACATGTATGGACAATAAAAGTGGACTGTATAAGATAGTTGAGTACCGTTCTGCTTCATGCATAGCATGCTACTGAAATCTTAGAAGGGATGAGCTCGTGCGGCGAACCCTAAATCAGCGGCTGGAATAGCCAGGTTTCTTATTGAGTCGGCGCACTTCGCTCTCGGGTCTGACATATGATTATTATTACAAGACTATGAATATAACTTAACAACGATCATAACCGATTATGCACCGAGAGGTGACGATCACTTAACCATTATAAGATGCGTTTTACACGTTAAAAACGGAAACATATTCAGTATAAGAACGAATAATTCTGTTAATACAATTGTTATATACAAATTCGGATACTGGTCTTTATACAACAAATCTTCCCTACTATACAACTGGAATATAAAGTCTATAACACCTAATAATGTATAAGTAATTCATTATAACCTTTATTTCATAGATGCATAAGGTGTATTAAGCACCTTCCAGTTAAACTGATTGAATAATGAGTATGGCGATGATTGCTTTTTTTTAATAAAAGTTGTATATTGGTTATAAAAGTTTTAATATGCGCTATACACATTATTCTAGATAAACAGTTTAATAAACCCATTTCTTTCAGTGTAGGTCAAACATTTCAGAGAAATATTTGTACAAATTTAATAATTTTTTTAAACCTCAACATCCTGAATTTCAAAAAAATTACTTTATGTCAGTAGTCCCTAAACGCATTTTCGTCTGAATGACTGAAGCAACTCCTCCTAACATTACAGACTTAAAGACTTAAAAAAACAGCCTATATAAAATTTGTCCCAAATGCGATACATCAGTGTTGGTATAAATTTTAGATATAACAGTACCACCCACAATACTAAAAATTGACATATGCGAAACATTTTATAATTGTTAATAGCAATGTGGACCTAGGACGTATATGCTGGCACTAATCAGATTGACGTCTTTCAAAGATTTCTGTAACAGATGTTAATGTGTACCTAATAGCCTCACACTTAGAGGTAATTCGTCGCGGTGCCGCCATTTTCTCGAATTTGAATGTCACAGCGTTCATTACGACGGCGTAGGAGGACTCGTGTGTATGTAATTATGTATACCACTTCGATGTTGTCATTTAACTACACCTCGAATATTCTAATAACAACTAATTGATTCTAATGTACAGTTTGACACAAAGTATATGGTAGAATTAGTTTACCATTCATTAAATCAAATAATTTAGTTAATACTATCTAAAATATGTATTGCACTTGTTTTCATTAGAAGATCCTAAAGTTAGCCTGCAATAAATTATGTATTCGTAAACTGAAAATAAAAATAATATAATAAATGTAATAATGTTTTTCTGTCGAACAAATTGATAGTATTATTTATTATTTATCAAAAACAAGATAATTGTTTCAATGATCTTTTAATTTGATAATAAAATTTCAAATTCTTCGTAATTTTAAATTGATTTGCGTTGCATTTCAAATTATGCATAATAAATTATTGTTAAATCTCAAACGTTGTTAAGTTTATTATTTTTAATTAATAGACAATTTTTCTTCAAAATTAAGTAAATTCTCTAAATTATCCATATGGGAAGCCCACTCAGTAAGCTGTAACTAGTCCCTCTACAATAAGCACAAAATAAGTGCCATCTTTAAAATTTAAAGAGGCCTCTACTACAGAAATTTTTTATTTGATTGATGAAATATTTTTAGAAATCCTAAAATATATATATATAGGGTGTCCCGGTACTTAATACAAAAAAGTCGAAAGTATACATTTTTTTTCATATGGGCCTTCGTTAACAAGTTACGGGCCCTCAAAGGTGAAAATTAAAAGTTATTTTCATTTACAGTCTCTAAACTATTAACTTCACCATGATGCAAATTTGGTGATCGATAACACATGCGTACCTACAGCTTGTTTTAGCATGTTGCAAGTGGAACTTCATTATGCCCAGAACGCCAAGGACGAACTATGCCCAATGGTTAACAACCCAGAATTTTTGCATAGATGACGATCGCAATCTGCCTGCATCAAAAATAAGTTCCCTGAAGAATTAGCCAACGAGGCCTCTTGGTTTAAGTCAGTCAAATTAACAGTTTAGGAAATATTTGTGATTTTACGTCATACTGCCCATCGAGTGGCGCTTCCACTATTTTTTGGTTTTAATTTTTAATTGGACACAATTGCTATGCTAGAACTGTACACTTGCCGGTACTTGATACAAAAAAGTCGAAGAGAAATAGATGAGGTCAAAATAATATCAGTTCCTCACATAAAATTTTTTCATACGGGCCTTCGTTAATTAGTCGAGGAAATAAAGCACTGAACCTCCGAAATTTTTCGACCAAGTCGTATCATTTTTGCATTCGGTTTCTAAAATTATGTGAAAAAAATGTATCAACTTTGTATTATGTTTTTCGGCCAAATTGCATTTGTGCAGTGCAAAGCATTTTTTAAAGTCACTTAGAAAAAATTCATAACTCGGTTAATAATGCCTGGAATGGACTCAAATCAGAGTCTTGGGGGTTTTCTAGGTCGCTAGTCTCGAATATGACGTTCAAATTCAAATTGGTCCATCGCCGACCTGGAGCTTAGGACTGATGATGAACGTCATCTCCGAGGCTTCTGAATTTCACTCTTAAATGCAGCGAGACTTGACACCCGGCGGTTTTTTGGGTCGCTGATTCTTAATCTGGCGTCGGCGAGTACCCCCCGGACACCTGGTGCACCGAAACCTGGACATGGACGTCATCTCCGGGAGTTTTCCTGTAAAATTTGCGTAAACGAGCCGAAAATCACATCAGGGGGTTTTTGGGGCGCTCTTCTCGAATCTGGCGTCGGCAATCACCCCCCGGACACCTAGTGCACCGGAAGTCAATATACAATGAATTTTTAATATATTTGAGACTGCCGTTAATACTCCAATAACTTGTTTGGAATTGTTGATCTCATTTAAAGTATGCAAGATGAAAATAGAGGGAATAAATTGAATGGATGTCACAATGTATGTAATTGTTGTTTCAAAAACAAATCAAAATCATTTATGTCCAAATCAATTGCCATTTCTAACCTACTTTTAACTTCAATTTAATTTAACTCAAATATAATTTAACTCCATTTTATCCTAATCTAATCAACTATTAACTTTAATTCTACTAAATATAATTTTCATCAACTGAAGTATAGGGCCCGGATAGTTTTTCGAGTCACAGTCGTGCATGCACCATATTATAAGATGATTTCAAGAAGAGCGCATCGAAAAACCCCCTGATGTGATTTTCGGCTAGTTTACGCGAATTTTACAGGACAACTCCTGGAGATGACGTCCATGTCCATGTTCCGGTGCACCAGGTGTCCGGGGGTGCTTGCCGACGCCAGATTACGAATCAGCGACCCAAACAACCTCCGGGTGTCAAGTCTCGTTGCATTTAAGAGTGAAATTCAGGAGAAGCCTCGGAGATGACGTTCATCATCAATTCTAAGCTCCAGGTCGGCGATGGACCAATTTGAAGGTCATATTCAGGATCAACGACCTCGAAAACCCCTAGGACCCTGATTTGAGTCCATTCCAGGCATTATTAACCGAGTTATGAATTCTTTAAACATAATTAGTCGAGGCAATGAAGCACTAAAAAGGCCAAAAGTTCGGATTTTTTTCCATAAAGACGGATCGGAACGGACGGACGTACTCAGGGGTTTTCGAGGTCGATGATCACGATTATGATGTCGTCGAGATGGCATATTTGAATTCAGCGACCCAAAAAAACCCCGGGCGCCGAGTTTCTCTCCTTCCCCGCGTGATTTGTGGGAGAGTCCCACGGAGATGACGTTCATCGGCGTTCCTGAGTTCCTGGTGTTCGGGGGGTCAATTTGAACATCATAATCGTGATCAGCGACCTCGAAAACTCCCGAGTACCCGATTTGGGCCAGTTCTGACTCTTATTTACGAAGTTTTGAAATCTTCCAAAAGGCGTCTCAAAAAATGCATTTTTTGAATGCATTTTTGGCTGCAGCAATTCAATTTCCGATTTGTCAGAAACACAAAGTAGCCACATTTTTTACAAAAAATTTTTGGAAGAGAATGCAAAAAACCGCATTCCGATCAGTTTTTATGAAAAAAATTCCGAACTTTTATGCTTCATTGCCTCGCCTAAATACAAAGTTCATACATTTTTTCCACATAATTTTAGAAAGTGAATGCAAAAAATCCCATCTTAATACGACTTGATCGAAAAATTTCGGAGATTTCGGCCCTTTTTGTGCTTTATTTCCTCGACTAGGTTACGGGCCCTCAAAGGTGAAAATTAAACAGTTATTTTTATTTGCAATCTCTCATCAATAACACATGCGTACAGCTTGTTTTTAATGTTGTTAGTGAAACTTCATCCAGAACGCCAGGAACAGACTATGCCCAATGGCTAACAACCCAGAATTTTTGCATAGATGACGATCTAAATCTGCCTGTATCAAAAATAAATTCCCTGAAGTATTTGCCAGCATTAATTCCCTGTTGGTTTAACTTGGTAAAATTAACAGTTTAAGAAATACTTGTGATTTTATGTCACAGTGCACATCGTGCAGCGCCTACACCATTTTTGTGTATTTGTAAATTTTGTTAGTGAAAATTACATTAGCAGACAGTAAGATTTTCTAGGCTATTATTTAAAAAGTATATACGGTTCTAACAAAAATGATGGAGGCGCCGCTCGATGTGCACTGACATAAAATCGCAAATATTTCCTAAACTGTTAATTTTACCGAGTTGAACCGAGAGGGTATTATCGTTGGCAAATTCTTCGGAAAACTTATTTTTGATACGGGCAGATTGCGATCGTCATCTACGAAAAAATTCTGGGCATTGAGCATAGTCCATCCTTGGCATTCTGGACATATTGAAGTTTCACTTACAACATTAAAAACAAGCTGTATGTGTTATTGATCACCAAATTTGCATCATGCTGAAGTTAATAGTTTAGGTTTGGAGACTGTAAATAAAAATAACTTTTTAATTTTCACCTTTGAGGGCCCGTAACTTATTAACGAAGGTCCGGATGAAAAAAATTTATATGAAGACTGACATTAGTTTGACCTCATCTATTTGTACCTGACTTTTTTGTATCAAGTACCGGGACACCCTGTATATGTTTTATAAAGATTTTTTTTTGATAAATTGTCGGACAAAATCTTAAGAAGAACTTTTTTACCTTTTACCGTTTTTTTTTTAATTGGACAATATTTGAATATTACAATTTTAGTTGATTTTTATTTTTGGATTTTGACTTAAATACCACATTACCTGGAGTGAAATGTTGCAATTAGTAGCTAGTGTAGTTGACTTATTGTAAACTAAAAAGAAATTACTTGTTGCAGACCTTTTTATCTTATAAAGGGCAAAAAAGGTGAAAATTACTGTATTAGCGCATTTCTTTGCAATACTTGAAAGGCAAATTAAAATGTACAAAAATGGTCTTTGAATCAAATAAAAACTGAAGTATTAATTGATGAGGACGTTAATTTATAAAAAAATTACATAACTGCTAACCAACGCGCACAATATTTACCAAACAACTGCTCTAATTAACGCCATTTAAGGTCCTAAAATAACATTATATTATCCAGAACGAGAAGACTAATTATTTAATAATTAATTTAAACACTTGTTAATTGGACAACATCACGCACTTAAAATCAACCAATCCATCAAGCTCAACGTTGAAATCTTCAATCTAACCGAGCATGATGTCATGCACATCGTGTTAATTAGTTTGTCGGGCAGTTATGTCACAATGTTTAATTAGCCAGTAATCTCCGTTTTAAGCGCAGTCAGACAATTTGACATTGCCAGGGAACATACCGGTAAGTTCTAAGCAAAGTGAATTAGGGTAATAATATATATAATTAGATACTTCATTTGTTGTTTAGGACAAGCAAGTCCCTCGTTGAGTTTTCTGTAATTTCTACTTTATCTGAAGTGGGACTTTAGCACTTTATGTTTAATTAATTAATCTTTTTTAGATATAGAAACTTTCAATGAAGCAAGAAAGCTACTAATTATTATTTTCCTTATAAAATAACTACCATACTGGTTGCCACAACGTCTGAGACTTCTCTCTTCAGAAAATATGCTGAAACTGGAAATTAAGTTCTCTGGCAGGTGTTTATATTTGCCCTGTGTACTGGTTCGTGACCTAGCGCATGGTTTGCAGTCACTGGTTTACGACGTTCCTTTTTTTACGTGTACTCGTATATCGTTTCCAAATTGCAGGTACTTCTTAGTGTTCATCTGGGTTAAATTATTCTAGATTTCTATTGCTTCTATCTAGTTTAGAATCTTTTTCGTGTTACTAGGATTTGATATTACTTGGTCTGCAGAGTGTCCTGTATATTGTACTAAAATGTCTCCTATCCTTTGCTTTACGTATATGGGACGTGTATGTACAGAGGTCTTGGAGAACATTCATTTTTGTAGCTCGTCTTGAGTATTATAGATGGTCTCTAGAAAGGCCTATCTTATTGATTGACCCTTGTATTTAGATTAGTTGGGTACCATTTTCTTCTTCGGTTTCTTCCAACTCCATAATGAATGCGACGTCAAAATTAATTCCATCTATATTGTTATATCCATGAGTCCAGACAATAAATGAACCGCATTTTCTTTGACGTTTCATTATCTAAGCAATATCATGTATAAGACTGCTAAGCAAAAGTAGAACATTAAAAACTTTTAAACAATATATGCATACATATATATATCCTTCATCAAGGAAGGTAGACAAGGCTAGTGATATATAACGAAAATAAAATTATGTTATTAATGTGATTGCACACAAAAGAGAAACAATTATAGACGTACCGCTTTGGACTACTCTAACTAACTCTAGACTAGAACTCTAGACTAGAAGTTCAGTTGATTGACAAGTGCAAATTAAGCTAAAAATGATGCTAGACTGTAACTTAAATATGTGTGCACAGCGGCATGCACATTTTTACTATGATTTGGTCTGCTGTTAATTGCGCCATATTAAATACACTGCAGATTAAATGCTGTAACAAGTTCGTACTTGTTATATCACATTTGGTAGATATACAATCAAATTTAAACGTATAACAGTATATTTTCATCGAAAAGGATATTTGAAAGGTTTATGGCATGGCGTCTCCAACTATTAGATCAGTGATGGTCTATTACTTTCTGTGCAGTTGATTTTTACTGCCATGATTATAAAAGTAGGCGAAATGATTAAAAAACAGAGGCTGTAAAAGCTACGCCACTCGTTCCAGTATAATACCCACATACACTAATTCCAACATTTCCATCTTTAATTGATTTTTTTTGTATCTACTTCTAGATAAATTCTAACTTCTCTATAAAATTCAGCATGGTTATAGAGAGTTTGTCTAATCGAAAGATAATGTCTAGATCGGTATAGGAATGCCATCAAGCGCTGGTGTTGGCCTCAGCTACCAATAGCGTATCGGTATGCTGGATTAAGGGACATGACCGTTTCAATGGTAATAAAGAAGCCCCTTCAGCGTGATTTCGTCATCACTTTTTGAAATGATTAAAGAGACCCACAGAGAGTTTAGAACACGGTGGGATGAAATAAACAGCTGTCAATCTGCTAAGGAGTTCTTAGGATACCCCAGCAAAGACACAGCCAAAACATACCTAGCAATGTCCAGAGTAAGCCTTCGTCTGGTGACGGGAATTCAGACCGGATATTGCTGGCTAAGGAAACACCTCTACAATATGAGGAAGTGTGAAACACCTCTCTGTAGAGGGTGTGAGCAGGAAGACGAAACAGTTCTCCATGTACTCTGTGAGTGCACTGGTGGCTCGTCAACGAGACACGACGAGAGAGAATCCGTGTTAAGAGAACGATGGACTTCTATGGCCTACATCAGAGAGATCGCCCTGAGCAATGTCATCACTTTTTTCTCCCTGATAGGCTGGTTGACGGCTCAGTAGAGCTGATCTCTCGTTGGGAGGATGCACAAGGGGCGCAATGGGGCCGAAGTGCTGTAGTTCAGTATACTGAGTAACCCTCCAAACTATTGTTGATTCCAGAGAATTTGTCTTCTATGACTTCTGTATTTCTGTATTTCACCGCTCAATAATTATTATCATTACAATATTCTGTTTTGAATTTTGAATAAAAATTATCTAATTCTTCTGTCTAATTTTATTTCGGTTATTTGATTTGATCCATTTCAGGATAATGTATGCCTTACTTGACAGCAGGATGCAAAAAAATCATGATTTTTATTTTAAAATCAAAAAACCCAATTTTTTTTATTTAAATCAGATTTTTTTTTAAATCAGATTTTTTTGACTTAAATCAAATTTTTTGTTTAAATCGCATTTTCTAGTAATTAACGTCTTATTTCCTGTCAATAATGCCTAATTCGCCGCACCTATACAATAACAAACATTTCCATAGCGCTGCATAAAAAAAATAAAACAAAATAAAATTTTCCAATCGAATGGTGGATATCTCACAAGGATGTATTTGGAAACAATGGAGATTCGATTATCAAAATTACTAGGCAACTTCTGGGAGCTGTGGCATCATCGGCGTCGGTGGAAAGAATTTTTTCTTCGTTTGGATTAGTCCATTCTAAATTGAGGAATCGACTGGGAGTAGAGAAGGCAGGCAAATTGGTGTTTTTGATTAAACGTTACAACAGCAAGTGTAATATTTTATTTGATGAATAACTATTAGGTATATTTGTGTTATATGATATATTAGTTTTATACCTTTTACACATTTATTTTTTGTTATTAATAATATTAAAATATTACAACAGAAAGTATATTATTTTATTGATGAATAGATATTAAGTTTGTGTGTTGAATGAATCATATTTTATAGTTTTGTAACTTTTACAGTTATTTTTCGATTTAATAAAAGCGTTTAAAAAAGTTGATTTTTTAAAATTTATTCCCATGATTAAAATAAAAAATCAACTGATTTAAATCACAATTTAAATCATGATTTAAATCAAGTTGATTTAAATCTTTGCACCCTGCTTGACAGTTTATTCTCTTGCTAATTGCCTGCGACGTTTGCTAAGTTATGTAAGCTATTTGCTAAGAATTGCCAGTAATCCTTGAGCAGTGAACGAAACGCTAGAGGCCATGGTCCTGATTATAATAAAAGATAATAAAAGAACATTGAAGGAACGTTTTAATTTTTTTTGGCTTCTTAATTTTAAGTTATTCTGCTTCTTTTCCTTACTTTAAGGTTGATTGAGAATCCGATAGCTAATTCAGACCTACTGTGTTTTCAGCTGTCTATATTTCTACTAATTTTATATTGTAGAGCTACTCCTTTAGTCGACAGTGTCCTGTTAAAACTTGTACGAGTGTTCCAAGATCGATTTTGTTTATACATAACATTTCAATAGTTCTTTTCTGCTCACAAAGAATTCATCTACTTTTCCATTTTCTTCAATGCTTTTATATCTGGACAGCCAACACACTTTGACTATATTTGCTCTTTTGACTAATGTTAACAGTCCCAAATAAGTTTTAACTGCTCCTTTTTTGGATTCAAAGACTTTATGTAGCCTGACTATTGGACAATATGTAGATAAGTTTGTGTAGCTTTTCTGCAAATTTTCCATCAAATATGCACTTATGGCTAAATTTTCTGATTGAAATTAGTAATGTCTTTAGTGATATGATTATGTAGGCCTGCATATTGCGGAATTTCATGTCTGTTTCTAGAACCCTGACCTTTCTTGAATTAACTTGGATATAAAATATACATATAGGTAATAATATTTACAGGGAATGAACTGTTAATTTTTAAAGTTTTTAGTAGTTTAATAGAAAAAAACATTCATAGCAGAAATAATGATACATAACTCTGCGAAAGATTGAGTTTTATTTTAATTTGATTTTTTTATTTTAATAGGATTGTAATGTTTAGCGTTTAAAACACTCATGTTTTTAAATAAAAAATACTATATAAAAAAAACATCAATGAAATTGAAGAGTACATTAGACCAATATTTTTTTATTAAAATGGACTGAAACATCTCTACAGATTACAGGGCTAAATTTGAAACGAATTCTGTAAAATTTAAAAGCTTTTATTATTCGCCATGGCGGCATCACGGTTTAATACTGTTAAAACTTCATTAATCGCAACAACTCTTTCAAATTTTACAAAAGGCAAAAAAAATATTGTTTTAAAAGTACGTAAAAAATTTATGTTTGTATAATAAAATATCCCACAGATTAGATTTTCCTATGTAGCGTTATTATTTTTCAATTTGAAGAGGCAAAAAGTAATTCGAATAAAATGTAAAAAGCGGACCATAACTATTTTATACAGAATTTAAAACTGAAAAGCTCGCTGGTATTTTTAAATCATTTTTGCATCCGATACACTGTGCTTTCGTCTGACCGGTTTCATAGGCGAAACTTTAGGGGCAGATGTACATAAAACTCATTAATAGGCTTAAATTTAATTTAATAGTTAACTACCAATTAACTAAACAAATAATTTGTACAGAGCCTTTGTAAGTTTTTTTTTTTTGTAATTTCTTTGGATGGTTTCTAAATGAAGCAACTGAAATAAAAATAACTTTTTACATGAGTCAAGTGTTCTCCCATTCTCATTATTTTGCTTATTTGGGGAGATATGAAAACACTGAAAAATGTGGATTTTAATTAGTGTAGCAGACAACAAAAGAATTATGGATAAAATTGTATTTTTTTTAAATTGTAAATACAATTATTTTATTGAACTACCTACTACTTTTAATGCATATTAATTTAATTTTCAAAATATATATTTTAGATAGTCAGACAGCTCGTTTCTGTATTGTTCGTAAGATAATAGAAAGTGGACATAATTTTAGAGTCTGGATCTAAATGTATCGCTATATTTTACATGTTTCAGTTTAAAATTAAATTCTAAATATTTCTAAATTCTAAATAATAATTCTAAACATATTTTATTTTAGTTAAAATAGTATAGTATGTACCTATACATATTTTAATAAGTAGTTTCTTTTATTAAGAATTTTTTTATTAATCGATTGATACCGAGTAGGGTGGTTTCCTTTACACATTTAACTCGAAATCTCCGAAAACTTTAAAAAACGCACAATAGCAAAAAATGTTAAGTTGTTGATCCTGATTAAATAAATTTTACCTGAAACAACATATATCGCATTTAAATTTCAATTAACCCTCTAAAGTCACTGGTATATTTAAAAAAAATGCGATTTATAGTAAAAAATTTCATAGTTAGCTGTATAATACTTAATGATATTGATGCATGGACCACACCTTTTGTTTTCGAGATGCAGGACGCAAAGATGAAGTAGTCAAATTTTGGCTACATCTTTTCCGAAAAACAATGTATTGCATTGAAATTTGGTACAGGTAAGTGCTATTTACGTCATTGTTCATTTTTTATCACCTAGTAGGCATAACTAGCTACCTAGCTATGTTATATTATAATGCAATATTTCGTTTTATTAAAAAAAAGCTGCTCTTAAGACGCACCGCTATTCAGGAAGCGCATTTGACCTGTTCCAAAATCAACCAGCTTCTCTTTCTTAATATACATGGTATCCCAAAACGATTGGGTCATATTTCATGAATAGCCTTCATCATCTGAAAATAGGCCTACATATGTAGATCAAGATACCTACGAAGTCACGCGTATGTAAAGAAAAGAAATATATTTTTTTGAGAATCTAACATTTTAAGGAACCAAAATTGTGCACGGGCAACTTGATCCAAATGAGTCTATTCTTGAAGTATGACTCATTCCTTTCTGAGGAACCTGTATATAGTATATTCGAATTAGATCACAAACACTAAGTTGGCAAATTACAAATAAGTGGCAAAATTACCTTACATTTTTTTTACTGCCCACGAAAATCTAGACAACCTATCAGATAATTATTTATTTTATATTGTAGGCAATTAAATTACCTACAATTTATGGTACCTAATGTCCTATTTCACCAACTTCTTAACTGTAAAATAAAGGTAGAACGCGGAAAAATCGTTTTTCGAAAATTGCGCATTATTAATGCAAAAAGCGATGGATGTTGATGAAATTTATAGAAAAGACGGTCAATCCAAAGACCAACATGTGTGCCAAATCTGATTGACCGTGAAATTGTTGCTCCAGGTATTTTTTAATTAATTTCATTAGTTTTTTTGCAACTAATTGTTTAATTTGTAAACGTTAATTGTAAAATTTAATATTGTAGATAGAGGTTCTAATTGATCCAAAATCTATCGAAAAAGAAAAATTTTATAAAGTTGAAATAAAGCTACTCTTTACAAGTAACAAAATAGGATGTGCAAAACAACGATATAGATACAGATTCCCAAAAGCCGCAGGGGAATTCGCTCTTTTTGCATTAATAGAGCTTAGAAGTTAGATAAATGAAACATTAGATAAAAATCTAACGCACAACCGAGAGCGGTGTTCAAGCGCCTTTATTACATGAATTATCAATGTAAAATTTTTTGAAAATAAATGTCTAACCCTTTCTTTAATTGTCCCTAAAATCCCGTCCGACACGTCTAACAGTTAATTAACAGTTAACATTATAAAAAAAACTATCTTGGGAACAAAGAGGCGTAGGTGATTTTTTTTAATTATCGTAAAAGTAAGCTGATATGTAAATCTGACTGAAAAAAATCAAAAACAAAAAAACTACATACCAAAATTGAATAAAATGCCTTCATTCGTTCCTTTTGCAATGCAACCAATTTTATTAACACTCGGTATACGGATGGTTTAATTACCCCTGTACAACTGTTATTAATCAGCCTAATATAAGTTTCATATTACTGTGACATGCTACCCCTAAAAATATAAAATGCGCGCCGGCCATGAGAGTTCAATTTAAAATATAATTTCTAACTTGGCAAATATTAGCATTTCATATTTACCCCATTAGTGCACATGGCTCCTGCAACGGCCCAAGTGCTTTATCCAGATGAATATTTCATATTTTTCCAGCGACTTTTTTGACCGACTTTATCTCCAGGCTATGTGACGAATTTAAATCGCATAAGCACACCAGGCATGCTAAATAATTCCGAAATAAATTTACTACATGCATACTTTGGGGCTTTGCCTAAAAATTAATATCAAATATGTTTGGAAAATTTTATTTACCGAAAATGTATAAAATACGCTGATTACATGAACCCGCTTAGGGCGGGATTACTCTCATTTTTTGTTTAAATTATTTATTTTCATTTTCGGATACGAGGATTTTATCCATATATTGTATTTGAGAGCAAATAATTAACACATAAAAGTGAAATTTTTTCAAATTGTTATTTGATATAAAAATATAAGAGTAAAAATAAATGTAATAAATTTAGAAATCTATTTTGCTTTTAAGGGATAATATTTAAATTTTACTTTTGGAATATTGGAATTGTTTACCACCCAAGTGCCAGTCTGCCCATAGAAGTGGTAAAATGTTGGTAGTACCCTTACGGAGGGTTAAAACCCTTCCAAGGGTTTACCGCATGCGTAGGTTGGCACTAGTTAGATCAGGTTAAGCTATTCTTAAGAGGGGTATCCACTTGTGTTAAATGCCCCGTAACGTAACACCGAACATGTTACGTTACAGCTAGTGGAGACGGAAAATTGTTGCATGGTACGTGTAACAAATTTGACACGCGTAACTAATCCGGGACGAACCATCAGAACATGTCTTATTTTTTTGTTTCGTCAGTCTTTTGTATATGGTCTGGGGTCAGTCTGTTTTCTGCAGTGACTAGAAAGAGTGTGTTTGTGCCATAGAGTGGAGTAAAGAAAAAATTTCCGGAGATTTCCGTTTCTTATTCTTCAAAATTGAATGATGAATAAAAATATATGACGCTGCTGCTAACTGCAATTGCAGTGACAAGTCCATTATTGCAGTCAGGTTCATACTGCGAGTTTATGTTCCTGTGTCATCTCGTAACCTTATTTTGTTACGTTACGGAATGAATGATATGACCAAAACCACACATACTTTCGCAGCGAACCGTGTCACCTTCTGCAACAGGCCGTAACATGTTCGTTGTTACGTTACGGAGCATTGTCACAAATGGATATCCGCCTTTAAGTTGCCCTCTTTGTCCTTGAATGGGCAGAATGACCTTTTTTAACATCTGATTTATGTTGAGCTCCCAAATATACATAGGAAAACACACCTTACAATTTTTTCTTCCCCTTTTCACCCTTTTTTCCCATTAAAGGTGCCGTCCACCAAATTTGGACATCATAATTCGTGTTCAACACTCAAAAATACATAGGAACCCATCTAGGTAGGTTAAAATCCGGATAGAGTCGGTATTTTTTATATTTACCAAATATTGTATTGAGCCCAGGGGGTAGAGTATTCGAGGCGTTTGTAGTTGAAGTCATCTATTTTGTTGTACAGAAAAATCCCAAATATTATGTAGATCAAGAGTCCGAGTTTACCTATTCCAAAAAACCACTGCTATATTCAGGGGAAAAATTACTCGTTTTTCGACATATTTTCCCTGTAACATTGAAAGTAAGCCCTAAATAAAAAAAAGTCATTTTTTATTTTTTGTTTATTTAACGATTTTATATAAAGCTACAACAGAATCTACACAGTAGAATGCTATCGTATTTGACTAAAATGCGACGTAGTTTTTTTGTGTGCAACTTTTTGTCGATTGCATAGAAAATTCACTGGGCAATATATAATTATTTATAGAGTAAAATGTTGAAAAATTTGAAAAAAATTGTAAATGGTTATAAAAGTGTAAAAATAGGGATTTTTAGTATTGATTTATTATGACAAGTGTCTCTAAAAAATTGTATGCGCGTTCTTATTTACCTTAATTTAAACCCACGGTACGCGATCAACATTTTGAAAGTTTCTTAATTAACAATCCTGTCAATCGAAAACCACGCTATCGATCGTTGCAAAAATTTTTAGGGTAGAATTGACATATGTATGTTCACAAAGTGTCATCAATATTTATAATTATTTACTTATTTTAAAAATTGCTCCAAATATACATATGATTCTCTACTATTTTTCGCCCATTCTTAATGCAAAATTCAAATTTTTTGATTCGCAGTTGTTATAACTTTATAGAAAATCGTCAAATAAACAGTAAATAAAGAATGACTTTTTGATTTAGGGCTTACTTTCAATATTACAGGAAAAAGTACGTCGAAAAACGGCTCATTTTTCATTCTTTTTGTATGTTTGATGTTCCCCTGAATTTAGCAATGTTTTTTTGGAATAGGCAAACTCGGATTCTTATTCTACATAAGATTCGGGATTTTTTGTACAATAAAATACAGGGTAGGAAAGTACCGATGGTCTATCTGAAGTTACGTGAGAGCGATAAAATAAGCCATAGAAATCCATGTGATAGACAAGAATGGGTATAGTAAGGCGTCTAACAGTCACCGCCCATTTCGCCCTTCCACAAATAAGAAGTGGATCTTATTTGTGGAAGGGCGAAACGGGCGGTGACTATGAGACGCCTTCATTATAGCTATCCTTCTCTATCGCATGGATTTCTATGGCTTACTTTATCGCTCTCACGTAACTTCAGATAGACCATCGGTACTTTCCTACCCTGTAGATGACTTCAAACACAAACGCCAAAGCCTACTTTTACTGATCTAGCGCCTGGACCATAACTGCATATTAAATATAGAAGAGACTTGTCCCTGCGATTACAAAAAACCTAATCGTTGAACATTTTTTTACTCTTCGAATTTGATTTCAAGACATCAAAATCTATAAGAAATGATAGGTCTGATCTAAAAACCAAAAATATATATTTTTTGACGGCCTCTGTAATCATAACAAACTATGAACTAAGATGTGTATACTTATGTCAGATTAACACAGTTAGAATAACTGACACTGACATATGTATTATGTAATCTACTTTTTAAATATTAAAAAAAATTGTCACAATTTTAAAATAAAACTAAATTGGCACTACAGAATAAATTTTAATCGTTGCATTCGACAAAATTGGCCAATAGATTAAATTCTCAGTCAATTTATTGAAATTAAAATTTCGCCACTATTTTTTGTTACATGTACCAAAATAATTTGACGCATTGGAACCACTACAAGCACTATAAATTATCTGACGTAAATTTCTAAGTTCTAAATTTCTAGAATGCTTCAGTGTTCTTCGTCTGTTTCGGCACCATTAATTTATTAAAGCTATTAAAGTACAACGTGTTATATCTAATTAACCAAATATATAATATTATTTTAATTGCCACGCGTGAGTATGCCGTAAAATTTAAATGCGGGTAGGAAGCCAAAAAAACATCGTTAAATTATCTTAAATTACACAGAGTATAAATTAATTACACAATAACACTGTTATTGTAATTTTAGGGGTTACTTATTAAAAGAGATGGTTTCTTAATTACCGTGGTAATAAAGTTTTTACGATTTCTGGTAACGCATCAAGCAGTGGATAATGGTTGCTACTTTACAAAGGGTATGTACTGATTAACCCGGCATCTAAGTGTACATACATATACAGGGTGGGAAGGACTCGCATATAATTTTTTAAATTACTAAGTGGTTGTTAAATAACAAATTATAAGAGAGCATTTCTATAATTTGTTGCGGAAATAAAATTATTAATAATATAAAAATAGGTAGGGGAGACTCGGGCAAAAGGAACCATGCGGGCAAAAGGAATCGCAACATTTTCTCTAAACTTGCAGTAGATCGTCCATATTCGGTGTGTCTTGATAGTAGCCACCACAGTTTGCCATTGTTTGTGCGTTGAAGTGAGTTGGTAAGTACTTATTTCTTAGATTTATTCAATCAATAATATTTGTGGGTATCTTAAATCATTAAATATATATTAGTCAATTAGAAATTATTCATAGCTCTTGATAGATATTCACAACTAAACACGTGTATTGTTAAAAGTATTTGTTTCTGTTTATAACCTAAAAATAAGGAAGTGGCTAGGATCCCGTTTAAATATTTTTAATCGTAGTTTGACGAGTTGGCTGCAGGTCGGGCAAAAGGAGCCGGGTAAGAATAACCGGTTCCAGTTGCCCGGTTCTTTTTGCCCGTTGTATTGAAATTTTGTGTTAAAAATTGAAAATAATTACAAAAATATATTTATTTTTTAGAAAATGGTGTTCAATTATAAACGCAAAAGCAATAGAGGTCAAGGATGGACAGAAGACACAATGAGACTCGCATTGAGTGCCATTGAGAAAAAAGAAATTTCAATATGTGGCGCTGCCGTACAGTTTGATATTCCATATCCAACCCTAAGAAAGCACGTTGTAAAACAATCCTGTAATAAAAGACTGGGACGTTTTAGACCTGTATTTTCGGAAGAAATGGAAGAGCAAATTGTTCAGCACGTCCAAGAATTGGACGCTCGTTTTTATGGTTGCACAAAACAAGACTTGTGCGCTTTGGCTTTTCAGTTTGCAGAGAAAAATAAGCTTCCGCACAGTTTCAAAAACGGTATTGCCGGAGAACAATGGTATTCAAATTTCATGCGCAGACACCCGGAACTCAGTCTTAGGACTCCAGAATCTACCAGTATTGCCCGTGCGTGTGGTTTTAATAGACCTCAGGTTCAGCGATTTTTCGAGAATTTAAAAACAGCTAGAGAAAAACATAACATAGAACTGGATAACATATATAACGTGGACGAGACCGGAATACAAACATCTGCAAAACGCCCACCTAAAGTCATTTCAACCAAAGGGAAAAAACAAGTTGGGAGTATTTCGTCAGTCGAAAGAGGACAACTCGTAACAGCAATATGTTGTTGCTCAGCTTCTGGCAAATTTATTCCTCCAGCTCTAATTTTTCCTAGGAAAAAACGAAATCCAAGATATTTAAATGGAACTCCGCCCGGCACTATTGATTTTGTAAGTGATAATGGTTGGGTAAACAGTGACATTTTCCTTCAATGGCTGAAATTTTTCGTAAAGTCCGTGCGACCAACTCCAGAACAGAAATGTTTACTGGTTTTAGACAATCACGTATCTCACAGAACTTTGGAACTAATAGATTATGCATCAGAAAATAACGTGGTAATTCTTTCAGTGCCACCGCATTGCACCCATAAGCTACAATCATTGGATGTAGCTGTTTATGGGCCATTGGGAAAATACTTTGAAAGGGCAGTCGACAAGTGGCAAAAACAACATCCCGCACAGCACATCACTTTACACGAATTGGGAAAGATTTATGCATCAACGTATTTAGCGATATAGACTTTGCACCATCGTTGGTAACTGATAAATTGCAAGACAATGAACAACAAGTGGATAATTATTCTGACGTTCCGATAGCATCATGCTGAAAAGAAAGTGATAATCCCAATACTTCTAGTGACAAGAAGCAGAAAACTCCTCCATTGTTTAACAAATCTTTGGAAACCAAACATGTCAACCGAAGTTCTGTAGATCATCATACTCCAGGTTCACCAATAATTTTATGCCCAAATGAAATAAGCAAATCTCGTTCCGTTGAACAACCAAGAGCCATTTCGCCCATTCCATCTTGTTCCTATTATCAACCAAAAAAAATGTCATTTACTCCAATCGCTGAAATTAATCCACTGCCACGTGTAGAACGCAACGAATCCCAAAGGAAACGCAAAACCCAAAAATCCGAAATTTTAACTTCGACTCCTATAAAAGAAGAGCTTAGAAACGAAAGTATTAAAAGAATTAAGATTAAGACAAAGTTGCCTTCCGATATGACAAATACAAAAAAAAGTGACCAAGACCAAGGCATCAAACAAGCAATGCGAGTTGATATATCCAAAACCTCCAGAAGAACAACTTGACCCTTCAAATGAAAATGTGCCGTGTCTTGTCTGTGATGATACCTATGGCAACTCTGCAGCGGGTGAGTACTGGGTAAAATGCAATTTTTGCCAGAATTGGGCTCATCAGTTATGTACTGATTACAAATCCGGTGTATACATGTGTGACAACTGCAAGTCTTCTGTTATAAATAAACTTAAATAACATGTCACAATAGTTCTATACATTGTTCCTCTTGCCCATAGTATGTATTATAAGTTATGGTTACTTTTGCCCTTAGCAGTGGTTCATTATGCCCGGTATCTTTGGGCAAAAAGAACCAAAGTAGTCTTTTATTTTTTTATTTTTTTTATAGAATATTCGATTTTGTTATTACATTTTAATAAAGATATTTTGTAATGTATCAATCGTATTATTTTAATTAAATTTTTTCAAAATTTTGGATTGAATTATGTGATTTTGATTGATTTTTAAAGTTAGGTGGTTCTTCTTGCCCGAGTCTCCCCTAATAATATTTTTACTCGTATCGTTAACTGGTTCTTTAATTAGTACAGAATAATTTTTAACTCGTCAAATTGACATGGATAAAACTAAAATTATTTGTTTACTTTTTTATAAAGATAGTTTTTAAGTATTTTTTCCGACATTTTCGTGGGACGTCATTGTGTTCTCAAAGCCAGACTTACCATAAAAAAACTTTTGAGATGTTTTTACTTTTACGTCCAAAATGACCTAAAACCATCTGTTTCTATATTTTTTTGGTTAGGATACTTTAGAAGCTACTAAAGCTAGAAAAATACTGGGTATAAGTTCTCGAGTTGATATTCAAGACAGATTCAACTGTCAAATCAAATATTTGATAGGTTTTCAAAGAATTTTATTTTTTTTTGGGATTGATTTTCATTTTCTTGACATCTTCGTCTATCTCTTACCTTTGTCACTCAAAGAGTTAGATTTAAAGTAAAAACTGCTCACTATAAACTTTTCGACAGAATCTATAGATGATGTAATATTTTTATTTAAATTTCGTAGTCTGAGAGCTACGAGGCAAACATATAGGATTATCACGAAACTATGAGGCAGACAATATGTCTAGGGATAGAATTGGAAAGAGTAAAAACATTTTTATTTCATTCATATAAAAAACTGTACTTGTTTCCAGTTGCAGAATTATGTAGTGCGCACGTGGTAATATATACAGGATGTCCGCAGATCGCCTTAATGATTGGTGTTAATTACAAAAAATTTTTGATACCTTGAACGAAAAAGGCACTTTTCTTACACAAAAAAATCTTGCTTTTGACAAGGCTCAATCATGCATAATTGTTTCTCAAAATTTCAAAATTTTAACAAAAACTTTTCTGTTGATTACACCTTTGATTATGACGATATGGACATATTAAGTGCTTCAAAAGGATTGGTTATTTATATGCTGCTTAACTGACGTAATATTGAGTGCTAAGGATAAAATCAGTTTCTATTTTCAAATCACTTGTTTGTAGAAGACACTATGTATAAGTTGGTTTACTTAAAACTACAATTTTATACATTTTGCATACAAACAGACTGTTTTAACAAACATTTTATTGATAAAATGAAAAATAAAAAAGTTATATCTCTTTTCATCATCATCCGTGGATACTGTATTTTTAATTGGCAAACGATATTTCGCAATGATTTAGAGAAATGGAGTTACTTCTTTGCAACTGCAAATGTTGAAACATATTCCTTTGGTCATTTAAGGCCAAAAAGTCTTAATGAATCAGGACCATTGGTTTCTAAGATCAGGGTGTTGAAATTTAAAAAATATATCGCAATTCTTCAAATATCTCTGAAAATATTTTACGTAAATTGTTGAAATTTGGCATAGTTTTTAAACAAATTAATGACAAAACATCACAAATACGTCAATAGTAAAAGTATTGAGAAGTTCTGGCATCGAGTACAACCAAATGTATAAAAATTTTTCTTCTTTAAAACGCTCTAAAAAGGGCATCTTTGAAAAAATTATTGATGTAAATATTTTATTGTTTTTTCCACTGGACGCTATTTCTTATGCAATTAAAATTGTCTACGAAAGTGTTTTTTAAAGTTTGTATGATTACAGTTTATTTTTATTTAAAATTACATTTGAATTATAAAATTCCTATAAACGGTTTTTATGAAACGAATTGGTTTAGAATTAGGTATTTTCGATTTTTTCAACTTACTCGACTATTACTGGTTTTTAGAACGAAATAGAAGATATCTTTTTTCTTTAAAATGCAAATACGAATCAAATGAACTGATAGAATTTCTAAAAAAAAATACTGTTGTAGAAATTCTGGAGTTTTCAATGACAGGACCTACCAGTTAACGCCAGTTAACAGCTATATTACGCAGCAAATCTATGGTCAAACTGTGTGCCGCTTTATGCTCACGATAAACAATGCTACTGACTGCCATAAAAACACGTACCATACAAAGCAAAGCGTCAAACTCACTCACACACGCACAAACGACAATGAAATGAGTAACGGCCAATGTCTCTCAGCAAAAAACTGGATTGCTCACCAGGCCAGGCCAACAGAGCAGGCATTAGGGTGTTGCTAGATACGTATCCAATAAACTGATCGATGCGAAGCTTCAGATCAGAGGCAGACATGTACAATGACGTGGATAGTGCGATTACTAAAATGTGAAGTAGTTGATGCTCCGCCATCATTAGTAAAATAGCATGGATTAAAAACTTCGACTATTTTAGATATGTGCCTGTGACCTCGGTAAATGTTGAACGGTCATTTTTGTTTTTGGAATGGGTATAGGGACATTTCCGATCTGATCTCTAGTTACCTCGCCAATGAGAATATTTAATAAAATGAACGCTCACTATTTTAATATTTTTTCTACCGTATTACTTTTTTCTTCCTTTCAGTGTAACAATAAACACCCAAATGAATAAAAAAAAGTAACTGAAAATGCCACAAATAAAGAATTGCAAACAATATTTTTGTTGTTGTTTCCATATAGCAATCTAATATTATTCAAAAATTGCCGTTGTCATATAGATGTTAACATTGATCAAGTAAAATGTTATGACTTTATTTTAGTTTTTTAAATATTTTTAACTGCACTCTTATAAAACATGTTTTGTTGGAATTTACTTACAGGAAACTTTTTGCAAATTTTATTAGTTTAACATTTTTTTCGAGTAAGAGACATTTTCGACCTAATAAAGGAAAAGTGTCACAATTCTCCAGAAAAGTTAACTAGAATTACAAAACGGTGTAAAATTAAAAACGCCTCTACAAATATACTGCAGGTCATAAGGTCGTTAGTTATAAATATAACCAATCGTCGCGTGACGTAGCGTTCTAGCAAAATACTCTTATGCGAACCAAGATATGCGATTTTCAGCGTGTATTTTTTCTCAAAAATCAAGAGACGTTTGGTTTCTGTCTTTATCTCTTCTGATAGTATATGAAACTCTTCAAAAGCACAAAACTATCATGCTGTGCAAAAAAAACAATGCGTTAGTTCAAAAATTAACTTACACAATATGTGCTATTGATGTCTTATTAGGGTATTTTCTAGTTCAAGATTTTTCGATTTAGAAACTTTTAATACCTATCTAATAATATTTAAAAATTACAGTAATTGAGCTTTTAATGTTTAATGTACACTCGTATTTATTCAGAAAGGAAGCGAAGAGAGTCCTGCTTCCCGAACTATATAAATGCAAAATATTGCAATAAACTGAAAACTGTTCGTCGAAAACCCGTCTGGCCGACTACAAAGCTAACTTGTATCCGGGAAACTTTATTGGGGAAAATTTGATTTAATTTTTATAACAGCACCAAAGAGGAATGAGTGCCGTAATTTCTTTTGAAGCTAGCAATATAATTTCTGTATACCAAGTATCTCCAGGATTAAATTTTAAGCGCTACGCGAAAAAGTTTCACTAGCACACCTGAATAAGAAAGCAGCAGAAAAAGGAGGAAATGGAAAACGTTTCCGCTTTCGATTTTTGCTTGATACGATTTAAGAAGTGAAAAATTGTGTCTTCAAAAAAATTAAACGTATTAATTAGTAATTAATACTTAAAAAAAATAAGAAAATGGTATTAACGCATTTTTTTCCAACATCTATGTTTAAGACAGGCAACTGCCATTTTTAATGTAATGTTCATAAAACGTTCATTTTTGCATATCCAATATTTTAACTGTTTACTGTTTACCAAATTTAATGAAAACGTGCATAAAAAACGTACTCTTTCACAAAAATAGTAAATGCTCACCAACTGTTAGGCCACATTTTATATTAAATTAGATATGTTATTAATTGGAAACCAGATATTCACTTCAAGTAATAAGTAAGTAATTTTTTCAATGTGTTCAGATGTAAGTCATATAAAATTATTTAATAGGAGAATTAAAAAACTCGACTATAAAAATTGTTTGAAAATGTATGAAAAACTAGCATTATTTTCTGGAGTTTGTGAAAATAAAGTGAATTACCCTAATATCTTAAAACTTTTGAACAAATTGCTTATTTTTATATTCACGTAATTCTGTCTGAGTTTTAGTTTGTGTGACGACTAAAGACTGAATATTTACCAACACATTTTTGCCACAAAACTAATAGATACACGTATTGCGTACACTTACCGCACGGTTACCTAAACTGACTAAAAATCGAGATAACGATACCAAAAAATATACAGGGTGTTTCTTAAGTAGAGGTCAACAATCCAGGGACCCACTCTGTGGCCAAAAATAAGGATTTTTTGTTATTTAAATGTGGGGTCTTAGGGCAGCCATTATCCTCCTTCATTTCCAGTAGGTATGAAACGAAAAATTACCAGCTTTAGAAACTTACCAGTGGCGGAGGTGTGGATATCATCGATCATTATTTGCCAAACTAAAATGTATCACTCTAACCCTGTATAATATTACAAATAAAATAGGTCATCACATAAGCCATTGTTTTATTTTCACTTTTTGTTTCTTTACACTTTTTGTATTCCAAACCGGTTCAAAACAAAATTAATTTATTTGATCCAGTGCATTTTTACGATACTCATTATATTCCATAAAGTAATAACTAACAAATTAATTAACAATTACTTTACTATGATTTATTATAACAAACATAGAAAATAGCCACCTTCAGCCAAAATACATGCTTCAGATCTTGTTGAAATTGCAGCAAGAACACGTGCGAAAATTCCAGAAGTAGCTCTTGTCATATCACATCCAACTATAATTTGTTGACGTAAGTGGTCCTCAGATTCAATGTGAACCTTGTAAATTAATATCTTGAGATGTCCCTAAATTAAAAAAGATCAATAGGGTTCATATCGGGTGGTCTGGGTGACCAAGGTTGACCTGGTTCTTGAGGGGATAGTCCAATCACGTTATTATCGAATCTTTCATTTAAAAACTCACGAGCAGTCAAACTAAAATGTGGGGAAGCCCCGTTGTGCATAAACGACATTTTTCTTAGCGCATAGCGGACATCGTCAAGTAGTTCAGGAAAAACCATTTCAAGAAAATGTCTGTAGGAGGCACCTGTTAAAGATCTTGGTAAAAAGTAAGGCGCAGCAAGAAAATTTCCAATAATACCCACCCATACTCGTATATTCAAAGAAAACTGATGTTGAAATCGAGATTCCATTATGGCATGAGGGTTTTCATCAGATCAAACGTATTTAAGTTCATTATAGCATCTAAGGAAAAATTAGCTTCGTCAGTAAACAAGATGCCAGCGGTAAAGTCAACATCTTGTTCAATTTTTTGCAAAATCCAGTGGCAAAATTGTGGCGAGCAGGATAGTCTTGCGGCAGTAAGGCTTCAACCGTTTGTATGTGATCGGGTATAACTGTTGATACTTCAGAACGGACCAAACTAATTTATGATTCATATTAAGATTTGCAGCGATCTTTCTAATACTAGTATTTGGGCCTTCTTCAGTTTCGTGTAGAATAGCTTCTTCCAACTCAGTCAGGCGTTCTAATACTTAATGGTCTTCCAAGAACTGCACCTTTTTTAAATGAGCCTGACTGAAAAACGTTGGTGGTCTGATCGCTTCGCTCGTGAATTAATTGCGCCCGCGTGGCGCTATTGGCAACTTTTCCTCACTTGTTACTATAAAATCTCTATGAGGCAAGAGAATGTATAAGCAAATGTTTCAAATGAAAGCCGAAACAAATCTTAAATACCTTTCTTTACAATGGGCTTTACATCTTAAATGGGCCACACTTTAGTGTGGTAGCATTGTGTATTATTAAAAATAATAATAATAACAATAATAGCCCACCATAAGTATATATGTAGACACTAATAAAAATTAGTGTTTGTGGCATTTCTTGAACTATTTTTGTCAGAAAATAATCGAGTTAAACTTGGTGGCATTTTTTGTAAGGCACCCTGTATAACTGTCTGTATCAATTTCAATGGTACGAAATTTTATAATGATCTGATGTAATTTATACTTGTATGATAATACGTTGCACATATACACAAACGAACATTATTGTATTATACATTTTTATTTTTGTTATTCTTGGAACGAAGTGAGTATTAATTGACATTGATGTATTTAAAAGAGTGTAATTCCAATTGATTTAAATGAATTTAGTGGCAATGATAGTCTAACGGTCTATTTTAGTACTTGGCATTTGTTACAATTAAAGAATTCTTGCTGCGTCAGACAGAGACAGACTCTATGGCAAATATAATTTGCGCTGCTGCGCTTTCAATGGGTCAAGTGTCAATTTGCAATGTTTTAACGTCGTTGTCCAATTAGGGAATTTCTATTACACTGTTCGAATGTGGTTGAAGTTTTATGTCGCAACGAGAGATTTATTTTATATTTATTACCTATATTATACATAGCAAATTCAGTATGCAACTAAAAAATTATCATAATTGTATAATTATTGTAATAATACCCTAGGAGACTGATCTTAGAACAACATATTTCTGGAAAAACTGTAAAGCGAATTTTTACGAAAATCTGTTTGTATGAAAATTATTCCTACGAAAATTATTCGCACGAATAAAACAGTTACACTGCCTTGTTAAAATGTAATCAAAATAAAATCGATCCAAATTGTTTATTACTGTAAATATTAGGTATGTATTTATTTTAATTTGACAATCCGTACGCACAGATTTTCGTACGGATTCGCATTCAGTGTAATCACAGCCACAGTTTTATAGCTGCCTTACAATGCGAATTTCTTGATAAATTAATTCATGAAGTCGCTTCATGAAGTAGCGGTTAAGTGCATTTATAATTGAAGTTCAGAAGTACCAACCTACCAACAAATAAGTAGTGAGGTTAACTATTCGTTCACATGTTTACTACAGCATGTTTCTATAAAGAGTGATACTAGAGCTGTCACAGTAGCATTAGATTTTTTTGTGTTATCTAATTCGAAAATTACAGTCATCAACTTATCAAACAAAATATATTATTTTTCTGTTTTTTTATTTGTTATGACTTAGTTAAACATTTTATGAATATGTCAATGAATCCATTCATGAAGAACTTTGTTAGTTTATTTATGAATAAAACTGATTATAATACCTACCGCAATTAATTATTTCACTACTTTGGAACCAAAATGGTAGTCGAAGATATTTGCTGCCGAAATATTAATTTTGCATGCCAAAAATTATAATAGCTGCTGCAGTTTCCTAATTTAATGAGAAAATTCGAAACAAAATCCAAACAACTTCTTTACAGATCAAATTCATCAAAAAGTTGCCAAAAAAGAATTCCAGAGTTGACTTATATTGGACAAAGAAAATTACTCACTTTACTATTGGCGCATGTGCAATAATTTATATTTTTAATAGATGATAAATACGAAAAGCTAACAAAATTAATGTGATCCACCAACCACCATTTCGACTGCAAAACAAAACAAAAACTATGTAGTTATATCATCTATAAAATTTCAGTATAGATTCGAATTTTGTCAGTAAAATAATAATTTGATTGATTAAAAATACAGGGTGATTCAGAACTTATCCAAAAAAAATTCTGGATGTACAGGGGACCCTTACAAATACAATTTTGTAAAGAAAAAATCAAAAAGGGCAGATCGAAAATGATTTAAAAATACACTTCTGCACGGCACTGGAAACTGGTCCACTGTAAAACCTGACCTCGCCCAATGCGACCGGCATAGCTGTCTGAAAAAAAAACGGGCAAAAACTTTCTCAAGGAAATAAATAAATAGATTTTATAGCACCTATTTTATATCGGCAAATTCAACTGCTTTTGCCTTTGCTTTTGCCTTTGTGTTTTTAAATAATAAAATCATTTGACATACCCGATGTTACAACAACAACTGTTCAAAATTTTATCCACCAACGTGTAAACACATTTGGGTCCATATTACTCAGTTTCTACGAACTAACACAAATGTTGTCTTGCTTCACCATAACACAAATGCTTCACTATAATACAAATGTTGTCTTGCTTCACCATAAATTAAAACCATATCCATCAACTCCGAGTTGCTATACATGCAAACCATTTTTGACACTAACTACTAAAAGACTATTGTAAACAGTTGTCTAGCTATGTAGTGGTTGAATGAACTATAACTTCAATAATTTTTTTCTCGAAAACTATAAGGATTTTACATAAACATTTTTTACGATATTGACTCCATTTCTCATGCCGCATCTATTCCCAAATTTTTTTGGATAAGTTGTGAATCACCCTGTATAATATTTGATTGGCCACATCGCAATTAAATAAACGATCAACAATAATTAATTGATATGTTTACAGGGTATCCAAATAAGGACGATGCCAAGTCTAAAGAACATTTATTCTATAAATTCAGTTATTAATTGTTTAAAACCGTTTGTATTTTTAAAAACATACAAAGAATGGCATTCTATTTGTATCTGGCATATAGTTCAAAATTCAAGGGGTTATTCTCTGGACTATTATAGAAACATTTTGTCCTCTGATTATTTTTGAAAAGCCGCTTTGTTCCGAAGATACAGCTTCTTAATCTGGAACTGTTGAATATGACTATCTCCAGCTATGATGCAAAAATCCAATCTTCTTCTGTTTGACTTTGATTTCAAAAACACCAGAGTCGTTTTATATTGAGTTACACCTAGCAATTATCCCATTTCTTAAATCTTCCACATTTTCAACTGGAGTAATATAAACTAATGACTTTAGATGGCCCCATAGGAAATAATCCAGGGGGTTTAAGTCCGAGGATCAAGCAGACCATAAGTGAGATCCACCTCGACCAATCCAGAGATGTGCTGATGTACCATTGTGCACATTGTTTCTTGTTGCCAATGGTACATCCTTCAGAAACTGAGATAAGTAGCGTTTGTTCCAAAAAAATTGCGATACACCTCGCCGCGCCGGTAAGTCTTCCTGGTAGAAATACCGGTCCAATTAGCCAGTCACCCACCATTCCAACCCAAACTTTCAACGAGAAATGATATTGAAAACGATCTTCAATCCGCATGAGGTACTCGTGGATTTTCTTCAGCCCACACATGGTTATTGTCAAAATTCCTTATTACATTTCTTGAGAACTTCTCTTCATAGGTAAAAAGAATCAGCGTCAGTAGTTGAGGGATTTGAACCAATGTGTGCAAAAGCCATTGTCAGAATGCAGTACGTGGAGGAAAATCAGCAGGAAAAAGTGCCTGAACGCGTTGCATATGGTATGGGCATAACAAATAGTCCCTAAAAATATTTCAATTCCATTACTTACCTTCAAAGTATTTGTAATTTTTCGAGTAGAAGTACCTGGATCTATCTGTCTGTATCATGTCCGACACATTCTCTTCCACTTCTACCGCTGTTACTGTCATTGGCCTTCCTGGTCCTCCACTTCGTTTTAATGTGCCTGTTTCATGAAGACGTTGATGAATACTTCGGAACGTTTTTCTATCAGGAACATTACTTACGGTCAGGAAATCGTTCAATGTACAACCGCCTAGCTTTTAATGGACTGCTATCAGCAAGTCAGTCATATCAGTCATCTCGACGTTGTATAGCAATTCATGATAGATAACCTCACTAACAAAAGTTTAACTGTTAAAAACAGAAAATACACGTCAAACAGCCAAACGTCAATCAGTCTCAACCAATTCGACACATACAAAATGATCAATCACGAGATGTATTCAAATGAAATCCGCGTTCAAACTGGTTTTTTTCAATGCCTGCACTTGCCTCCTTTTTTTTCTTTCAAAAAAAATTATACTCGGTAAACCCAGCGTAGTACGCTATACTTTTATTTCGACTACGTTAATAACTTCAAAAATATCAAAATTGTTTTTGTCGAAAATTTTTCTCGACCTCTATCTTCGGAACAAAGCAGCTTTTCAAAAATCATCAAAGGACAAAATATTCTTAGAATAGTCTAGGGAATAACTCCTTGAATTTTTTCCGTATGTTTAATAAACACCCTGTAATTAAATATTTTTAGTTATTACTGTTCCTACCAATCTATTTTAAATATATAATCAAGATTCGGAAATATTATTCATGAGTAAAGTACTTTGTGAATAATAGAGCATCCATTAATACTCAAGTATTCATGATTATTGAGGATTGACGATTACTCGGGAATCATCAATTTTGTAAAATAGATTGTAGATTAATTAATTACAACCTCAAAATTCGAAATCTTGTTTCATGTAAGTAACAAAAGGTTTGGCTGTAAAGAGCTAAATTATTTATGTAGTAGCAGCAAATTAAATGCCTGACAGACAAAATGTCAAATCATACAAAATATGAATTTAAAATAGAGTAGATGACCGTGGCTTAAAGCAGCAATCCAGGATATCCCGTACTCGTCTGATGTGATTTGTAGACATAAGCCAAAGCCTCCTCTGGGACGCTGTAAAGTAAATTGAAGTCTAAACATTTTAACTGGGGGCGGATTTAGAGAATACACTGGAAGAAGCATGTCAGCAAACATTATTAGAGACGTCAAACAAGGCAGCCTCCATATCGGAAAATGTAATAGAAGAAATGTGACATTTTGATTTATTTATATCTCCGAGATCGCGAGCAAATGGATCTCAATACTTTACGAAACGAATATTATCCAAGAACAAATGTCAACTTTGGTTTTATTCATTTTCCGCTACTTCTGGGATTTTAAATTCTCCATTGTTCTTTCAATGTTTAGTTATATATGTTCTCGGAAGCAAGTAAGGTGATTAGAGTGAACTTAAAGCAAAAGAGGACTGAAAACTAACCATACGTCTGAATATTTATTTTATATAATGCTTATATTATGTATAAAAACTGTTGCTTTATCAAACTATAACAAATTTTTATAATAAAATACTGCAAGTTAATAAATAAAATCTGAGTTTGAGAATGTCTCAAAAACTAATAGAATATTGGCAATGTTTCAAAAGAGGAATATACTAAATTCTTTGTTAAGGCAAATTTAGGTTTTGTCCAAGGTCTCCCGTAATAGTTTTCTGCGATTAACAAGTTCAGGATTAAATTTTTCATTGAAAAAGTCTTATTTCTGGGAAAGGGATGGAACTACATTTGAATGATATCAGAAAACAATGGATGTGTCCCATAAAAGAACCAAAAACCAGAATTTACACTCTCACAATAGATATCCAAATACATGACCAGGTGAGTGTAAAGTCCATATAAAAAAAACAAATTATTTATGTTTTGAATCCTTGAAAGATACTTTAGGAAAATAGAGGTAATGACGAAATTAATGAAATTGGTGTGTTTCTGGTTAAAAAATATAACCTTTCTCATATATATCGCAAAGTTGTGATTTAGTATTAGATATACCGACAACGTTTGACTGCATATTCATGACGACAAATAAATACGATCTACGAAAAAAAAGTTAAATAAAAAATTTTTGGGTTTTGACTTAAAAGCTTTCAATATTGTCAAAAATAAAACTAATTTAATTAATTACTTCACAACCCATTTACCTATTGAGTTAAAATTTGGCACATTTATTTGGACTCTTATGGCGTATTATTTCTTAAAGTTTTAGTCAAATAGATATACTGGATGGTAGTTTTCTCCGGTTACCTCCCGTATTTTTTTTAAACGGGCAGCAATATTGAAAATGCCGTTTTATCTACAAAAAATTGTCTTTTGGGAAAATCGCCTACAGAAAACCATTCTTTAGAAAAATGACATTTAAATCTGTTTGTTTCGGTTATCGTAGTAGTGTCACGGAAAACTTTGAGTTCAGTAGGCGACGAAAATAAAATGTTGATTGCTGTGGCTATCAGGTAATGTTATTATTGTCGTGTTTCTTTAGGATTCTCGTCACTCCACACATGCAAATTATGAAAATGTACAACTCAGTTCCTTGTAAAACAAGATTCGTCGGTAAAAAACAATTTTTTAAGCAAATTATTATCTTCTGTGAAACCATTCACCAGCGGCAAAATTGTAAACGTGCGTTGGGATCTAAATTTTCAAGTTCTTGAGAAGGAGTCAAATGAAATGGCCGAAGAGGTTGCTGTTTTAAGGAACATTAGTTCTACATGCATTTAATTGTCTTAATACACTGCGGGCACTTCTTCCTGACTCATTTTCGACAACATTAATAATTTCATCTTATACTTCAAGTGGCAATTGACGAGGATGCCTTTACAGTATGTTTTTTTAAAAGAATCATAGTCTCGTAATCTTCTGTTAATCGAAACGAAAGTGGTATGGTGAGGTGTTCGACGATTTGGGTATCTTTCACTTTACAATACTGCAGCAGCTCGATAGTTTATCCTGCACCATCCTAATATTAAATGCATATCATGGTAAGCTCATTGAATGAATATTCCTTTTTTAATAAAACGATATTAATAAAAAAATTCCTCCTAAATAAACTAATGGAACGAATTTAAAAAACTAGAAGAATCAATTAATATTACGATAAAAGTAGAATAAGAATACGCTGTCACTTAGAGCAAATGATAATAATGACATTACCTGATAGCCACAGCAATGAACACTACTACGCAAACCGAAAAATACTGACCTGCAAATAGTGCCATTTTTCTCAAGGATAGTTTTCTGTAGACGATTTTCTCACGATTTTTTTCTACCTTTTCAATGTTGTCCGTTTTAAAAAAATACGATTACTGTAAAAGGGGAGGTAACCGGAGGAAATTACCACCCAATATATCATTTGGCTAAATTTTTAAGAAATAATACGCCATAATAATTGTCCAAATAAATGTACCAAATTTTAACGCGATTGGTAAACGGGTTATGAAGTTATTAATTAAATTAGTTTTATTTTTGACAACTTTAAATGCTTTTAACTCAAACACTAAAAATTTTTTATTTAAATTTTTTCGTAGATCGTACATATTTATTTATCGTAGTGAATATGCAGTCAAACGTAGTCGGTGAAATTTGGGGACATCCTGTGTATGAGTATCATTTGTGTTTCGTACTGAATTATACTCGTATCTCCCTCAACATTTATTGTTGCTTTCTGAAATACCTTCGTCGTAATTATCAACTTTTCACTTAAAAATTTATGGGAAATATCATTTTTTAGATATTTACCACAAAACTTTCTAAAAATATAAGTGATGTTATATTTTTTAAATGTTTAAAAAATAATAATAAATTATTATATATTTAATGAGTATTTTCAAAAATGACATCTTGCCAAAGAAAATTGAGGAATGTGTGTAGAATATTAGATGTAGTAATGAAAATGATATTTAAACAAATAGAAACAGTTATTTTGAAAAATAATATAAGTTCACAAGGTCTTCGTTTCTGAATCAAGAAGTCAAAAATCAAGAAACAATACTAATATTTAAAATTTTCATTTTAAAATTGTTAATATTATTTTCTGTAGTGCCGAGATGGCACTGCCAACAATGGCTAACAGCAGCGTCTAGTCGCTTAAGTATTATACAGGGATGGCCAGAAGTACGGAACAAAATTCATATCTTTTGAATGAGTTATTTTTTTGTTAAAACGCCGAAACACGTTAACTGATTTTGATTGTTTCCCATCTTTCGGTTATATAATAATTAATTTTTCTTCAACCCCCTAACCCCCAGCTACCCCTACTTTTTTTTTCAAATGGAAACATAAGGCGTGAGGGGGCTCTTTGAAAAGCTTATAGAAAACTGAATCCAGCCATACCAAATAAACAAGTTTTATTTTTTCAATAGTAAGTTTTTTTTCATTTAGACAACTAGATAATTTACAAAAATAAACTCAACGTCGCAAATGCTGCAAATGTCCTCCATTCACTATTTGGCATTCTCCAAGACGATAGTAAAAGCTGTCCACAGCATTCTAAATGACTTCAGCTGGTAAATTATGCATCTCCGCCCTAATCTTGTTCTTTAAATTCTCAATATTATCCGGTCTGTCCTAGTAGACTCTTTCTTTCAAATATCCCCAAAGAAAATAATCCAGGGGTGTTAAGTCGGGGGATCTTGGCGGCCATTCAACTGTACCCCGTCTACCAATCCAGCGATTTGGAAACATTTCATCTAAGTATCTTCGAACATCAATACCAAAATGTGGGGGAGCGCCATCTTGTTGGAACCAAATTCTTTCATTCGGTATATCTGGATCAATTTCATGAGGGAAAATCACAGCTAGAGCAGGTATCAGGTCAAATGTTAGGAAATCCAGGTAGCGTGCGGCAGTAAGATTTTCTTCAAAAAAGAATGGGCCCAAGATTCTGTTGTTGATGATACCTGCCCATACATTAACTTTTTGTGGATGCTGCGTATGCGATTCGCATGTCCAGTGTGGATTTTCCTGGGACCAAAAGCGATAGTTGTGCCTGTTAACCACTCCATTTAAATAAAACGTAGCTTCATCCGAAAAAAGTACGTCTCGTTGAAAACCATTATTGTCGTCACACCGTCTCATCATTTCCTCACAAAATTGTAATCGCCTATCATAATCGTCTTCCAAAAGCTCTTGGACAAGACATACCTTATAGGGGTGGTATTTCTCTTGTTTCAGAAACATTCGAATTGCAGTTCGAGAAGCATCGTGATTGCGGGCCAATGAAACAGTTGAAGTATGAGGATTTTCAACAAGTTCTAATGCAATGTCTAATTTCTTTTCTTCATTCAAAGCACGTGCCCGTCCAGTTTTGGGCAAAGTCTGTACTGTACCGTGTTCCTCAAATTTGTGAAATATTTTACTAACTGTCCCTTGCGAGATTTGGTTTTCGGGATATTTCGCATTAAATAAATCGCGCACTTCAGCCTGACTTCTTATTTTGTCTCCACATCCAAGCAATATCAAGATTTCGATGCGTTGCCTTTCCGACAATACCATTGCAATTCAGTAAATAACTTGATTTTGACACAATAGTAACGTTTCGAACTCCAATTTACAACTAAAGCGAAAAATTAACCAGAAAGCCTGGCAAGTAAGTGGTGCCAAAAAAACGCAACATAAAAAATATATCTTTTTTGCGTTAGCAGTGATAGGTACAGTTTCAAATTCTTTATTTTATTCTGTGCAAATTCATGGAGGATAACACAGAAGATAATTAAATTTTATTTCACTTGTTAAGTAGGTGTTTTATACAACCCTAAAAACCTTGCTATTGAAAAAATAAAACTTGTTTATTTGGTATGGCTGGATTCAGTTTTCTATAAGCTTTTCAACGAGCCCCCTCATGCCTGTTTCTATTTGAAAAAAATAAGTAGGGATAGCTGGGGGTTAGGGGGTTGAAGAAAAATTAATTATTATATAACCGAAAGATGGGAAAAAATCAAAATCAGTTAACGCGTTTCGGCGTTTTAAAAAAAATTTACTCATTCAAAAGATATGAATTTTATTCCGTACCTCTGGCCATCCCTGTATAAATCTATAACACATGGAATTTAATAGCAAGGAAACGGCAGCGGAGTCTCACTTTATTGGCGAATCTTATGATTTTTTATATCTACCGGAATCATAAAATCGGTTATGTACATGTCTTTCCACTTAGAAAGTATAGAAATGTGATTCTAATACAAGACCATCATATGATTGATACCCGTTTTTAACACAAAATTAACAAAAATTCAATATAGAGGAAACATGAGTTCATTATTGTAAGCAAAGGGAAACAACCCTATTTTAATAGCTTTATCTGTTTTGTTGTGGTCTAATGCTTCACATTCACACAGAACATGGTAGGTTATGCTTGTTGCTGACCCATTCCGTTATTTGGAACCATACTGTGATATTGAACACTCCCAGGGTCGATTCCAAGCCAATAAAATGAGTTGACTAAACCTTCCTAGCTAAATCTTTAGCATCCACATCAAAGTTAACTTATTAACCATGACTTTAAATTATTTCAGTCATTCCTATGTCAGTTTAAATGTGTTGTTCGAGTTAGTCAGCGCCGTCAAAGAGGCCTGACAACCTGTAAGACTACTGATTCCTGTAGGTTTTCATGTTATTTTCTCTTCCACAACGTAGTATTGCTTATGCTTTTGAGATATTGAAACGATAGTTTCAATCGCCTCACTAATACTGCCAGCCTTAGTACCTACACTGCTCAGCCTTTGACTTCTGTGTGTTTCATTTGCGCCACCTCGATATGTGATGAATACCTTAAAGTTTTTATTCAAAACTGAATTTTGTCTCCATATTGTCCGTTTCCATACCTAGTGTGATACTTTCCATTAGATTAGATCTCTTGGTGCATATAATAGTCTAAAAAATTCCATCCTAACAATTATCACCAAGTAAAGAGAAGGCATATCCGCTAATATTTCCTTAGTCTCGATAAGTATCGTTTTTTGTCTCCTGTTACTGCCATACGATCTGTTAGTAACAGATTAAAGAAATATATGCCTCTCTGTAAACCACCAGAAAAGATTTTTGAATTTTTGTTTAAATTTGTCGTTTCAAATTAAACCCTACTCTATACATATGTTATTCCTATTTGAAGACTTCTACTTCTCTTCCAAGACTTCTAGACACAGAAAACACACAAAAGTTCTCACAATAGTTCCTAAAATCGTGACAGGAACAAATTGTATCAAAATTTCAATTTCATATTTGAAAATTTGAAAAAATCTACAATTTGTTAAAAATAATCTCACAACTGTTAAAAATATTCGTAAATGTTGAATTTTCACGTAATTTGTTTTTGGCATGATTTTAGGAACAATTGTGTGAATTTTCATGACAACGTTTTGCCCATGTAGAGATTTTTGTAAGGAAATAAAATTATTTGCTATAAATTGTCTTCTATAAAATCGTAACCTAGTTTTTCCGATTGCTGCTGCTGTTTTTTACAGTGTAGGGTGAGCACGGTGCGTAATATGTTCCACTTGAACATTATATTTATTGATTAAATTATACCAATAAAGTTGTTGTTTATAGAGGCAATCATTTAATATTATGGGCATACATTATGCGATTTATTTTTTATCACTTGAATGTGTAAGTGTGTCTTAATAAAATAAAATGTATTTATAGATCAAAATTTATTATACAGGCTGTTACTTACGCTTGACCACAAATCCTAGGATCAAAATAGGTCTATTTAGATTGTTTGCTTCATGTAAGTAGGTACAAATAACACCTACTGGCGTCAACATTCTAAATGTTAAACCAAACTTTTACGCTTAACTTTATTCAAGAAGTAATATAAAAATCTCAATTTAATGCAAGCTTTTTTAATTGAACATGGCGACTCAAAGCAAAGTAAAATAGTTCAGGGGAATGTAGAACATCAAAAATGTTTCAACTTTGCCTTACTTGGTCCAATTATTAACAGTTACAAGGTGTTGAATAAAAATAAAAAATAAGTTAGCTTTTACATCAGTTAAAATAATTTGAATTTTTTGTCAAATAGTGCATGTTCCTCTTCTGGGACTTTTGCTACCGCTACTGAAACTTTGATAATACTTATCTCATGTGCTTTCACTGCTTTTGTCAACACTTCTACATTCATTTCTGTTTCCTTCACTACAACTTTTTCTGCTGATGTTTCTTTTTTCTTTATTTCTTTAATGGCAGTGCAATCTTTATCCACGGTTTCCTGTTCTAGAATGTCTTCTTCTTCTACAACTTCTTCCTCTAGAGTTTGCTCTTCTTCAGTGTCTTTGTCTGAAGAGTAATTTTTTCTATAACTTCTTCGTCTGGAGTTTGTTCTTAAGTCTCCTCTATTTTTGAGATTTCTAGGCAGTTCCTTCTTTTTTTGAGATTCCTTCTTTTTCTACAACTACTACTCATAGAATTTACTTTAATTCTTCTTCTTCTTCTTCTTCTGGAGTTCTTTAGCATTCTTCTGATATTTATCTCTGCTTTAGGGAACCTTCTCCCGCTTCCAGTAGATTTAGGGCTAAATGTATTGAAGTCGAAGTTGCTTAGAAATCGAATTCTTATATTTTAACAGAAATAAGATTCACTTCTTATTTGTGGAAGGGCGAAATGGGCGGTGACTATTAGACGCCTTCATTATAGCCATCTTTCTCTATCGCACGGATTTCTATGACTTACTTTATCGCTCTCACGTAACGGCCGATGAACCATGGGGACTTTCCGACCCTGTATAGGTGTTAGAAGTTTGACTGCCCTAATTTTAACAGAATTTAATTAAGGAATATTGATATAACTGCGTGCATAAAATATCATAAAATAGAATGTATGTATATCACTTTTTTGAACTTTTTTATGCTTAATTCTAAAAAATAATTAGCGTTGTAATAAATTTAAAATTCGATAAAATTCATATCGAGCAATGCGACAACGGCGTGGCGGTTAACACGAGGTACTAAGCTGTCCAGCCATACGCAATTCAGTTGGTGTTAGTATTTGGAATTGGACCGTGTCGGAGTGTTTTTTGCATACCACTATTTCCTTTTCTTGAGGTGTTTTCCAGCGAGTGCGCGAAAATTGGATTCGAAGGTGTCGCGAATATGTCGAAAATGGTGGTGGATATTTTGAGCATATGTTGTAGTTTGATTTGTACTTGTGTGTTTAAAAATTACTGAATTTTGCTTTTTGGTAAGTCCTTAAATTATTTTTAATACGTATGAGTATTTGGACGACCTGAATCTTTGAGTACTTTAATTACATATTTTTCAAATTCATAATTTGATTAAAAATTAAGTTCCTGTTTTAAGAGATTCATAATTACTAAAATTCTTGCTAAAATTTAAGAACAACACTATAGCTTCGTATTACAAAATGGAAACATTTTAATTTATTTATTTAAAAACTGGAAAACAATTGTCTTGAAATTTACTAAATGTTTCACAATAATAGTTATTTATATTTTTTCCTTAGTCTGTCCCATGCACACGTGGTGTGCATCAGCTGTGTAGCGCTGTTGTCACGTTGTGATGAAACATCCCAATACTAATACTCGCTGTATTTTGAAAACTGTTAATCTTACGCCCCTGTAATATACAACTTTTTTGTTCATTTATGATTAGTCTATCTCATGCTGAAGTTATGGCAGTCATACTTCTTACACCCTGTATAGTTACATTTAAAGATATGATTTGGCTTTAACTTCCCTAGAAAAATTACTGTGATACAAATAATATTACATCAATTTTTATGTATGGCACACACAAATAAGTAAATTATTATTAACTTTTAAATATCACTTAGTATAGAACCATTGATTTTCTTTTTATGAATAAGTTGTTAGAAATTATAATTTTTATTATCTCTTCCTTAAAATTTCTCTATTTCCTTAAAGAGCTTGGGTGGAATATAATTTGTGAAAATTGGAGTTATTTTAACGGTACCTCGTAAATACAGCCGTCTTATTATAATGCCGCTAACAAAAATTCTTATTATAATTTGGGGAAAATGCGTTACTCCGTAGGTACCCTAATTCGGCTACATTATAATTTATTAAAGCTAGCGAAATACGGTATAAAATCTGATTAGAGGAATTCCAAATTATTACAGCTACAGACAATAAGGTCCCCTTTGAGAAGTTCGTATCTTTATAACTTCATTTTCCGCCGCGCGACTAAATTACCTTAAGTCCTTATTATGCGCCCTTAATACAATCATAAACATTTGAAAATCATCTTGTGTCGTAATGGATGTATCGTTTTTTATCATCTGCCACGTTATTTGAATATTACTTTGGGCTCCTTTTCCAGGATTTTAGACGGTTTATCATTTTATAAATCTAATAGGCGCATAGGCTTCAGTTTCAATATATTTTTCTTTTATAGAAGATTTTTAGATAACGCACTGAATATAACTAAAATTTATAGGTCCTGTGAAGAATAAAAAACCGATTTCTAAAATCTTAAGAGATAGACTTCCAGTACTCTGGTTAAAATAGATAAAAAAAGTATTTTTTTCCTTACTATTCCTAATAGTTCTATGACCCTTCAAAAAACGTACGTAATTTTACTTATTTATTTTTTCGTGGAATGTTCCATGTACGAATAACAGTTCAAAAATGATGACAGTGTTGGGAGTCTTGGTGTTTCAATTGTAAACGAAAAAAGCTTGAAAGGCAAAAAATCTGTGAGAGGATTCTATAGGCAAGTTCGGTATTGGCATCTAGATGCTCTAGACATATCTCTTTGTCTTTTCATCTTTTACAATTAGAAAAGAACAAAACATATCTGGAGCGTTTAGATGTTAATACCGAACTTGCCTTATGTATACCACATCAAGTATTCCATTTTGACTTCTTCTACCCCTCCACTTATTCCTACACTGATTTGTTTTATGTAAGTAGGTACTGCGCTGTGCCAAGTTTAAGTCTATATGTACTTATAAGTAGAGGTTCCAACAAAGACTATTTCCAGTTGGCTAAGCACATTCAAATTAGTTTTAGGTTAGTTGTTCTTTTATTTGTTTTTATTGGATTGTACTTGTAAGTATTGTTATCTCGTCATGTATAGAAAGCTTTTTTTAATTTGTTCCCACTATTGAACTTGTAATACTTATGGATGATGGTGATAAGAGTATGTTGTAGCTACCTTGCAATACTCGTAAATCGTCTCTACAGAAATAAAAAAATATTCAGTCAAATAGGACATTTTTCATTTTTCGCACTTGACTGGATTTTGAAACTGTGCAAAACCGTACTTATCTTATCAACTTCGACGTCACCTGTTACATGAGTCTTGTATAATAATGAAAAAGTAATATTAACGGTTGGTAGAAGGAAGCACAAAAAACAAACGGTAGGGAATTCTGGAAGGAAGCCTAGTGAGTCGAAGATAGGCAGTTGAAGTGAGAACAGTGTGCAGAGAGGTAGCAAGACGATCGGCGGGCAGTGTGACAAAGTAGTGTAAAATTAAGTGTTTAACCGTTATTAGTTAGCAGGTAATATTCTCTAAGTACTTTGTTGTTAATTGTTCTATGTAATCTTATGATTGTGATGGTTATGGATGCTTCATGACAATAATTCTTTGTATGTTTAGTTTCCATTGTTTTATGCTCAAGGGCATATATTTTTCTAAGGAAAAATTATTATAATTATTATTAACGATTGCTCATTATTTATTTCTTGTTAAAATATATATATTGTCATGGGCGTCCAGACATTTCAATAATGACTCCTTTGTTTCACATTTAACTTGTTTTTGTCCTGGTTACGTTGTCCGAAAATCATAGATGTTTCATGATAATAATTCTGTATATGTTTAGCTTTCATTGTTTTATGCTCAGGGGCGTATATTTCTCTAAGATAAAATTGTTACAATTATTATTAAAGATTGTTCATTATTTATTACATGTTAAAATATGTATATTTTGTCGTGACTGCCAGATATTGCAATAGCAACTTCTTTGTTTCACTTTTAACTTGTTTTATCAAGATTACGTTGTTCTTTGATTTCTTGTTCTCACTTTATGTCATACGCATATAAGAGCTTTGTTGAATTTACTAACATTTTCGCCCTTGATTATTATTATTGTTGTTGTTATTATTGTTGTTATTATTGTTGTTGTTATTATTATTATTCTAACCTCTTCAGTTTTACTTGGAAGTGTATATGTCTAATTTGAGTGAGATGACATTTAGTGAGAAATTAAATAAGTCCAGTTTTAATTATCATTAGCAAAGGATCTTAATTTATGCCTTTGGTTAGCGGTTGTTTTGTATTTATAGTTGGGTGGTAAGAGCAACGATCGTGGGTTTCTCTGCCATGCTCTTTCCCCACAGGAGCTCTAGGTGAGCCTGGCACCCTCATTCTGTTAAATGGTTGTTAATATTTTTGTTGTTCATTCTATTTGTCATATGTTTAATTTGAAGACTGTTGTACGTAAATAATAAAGTTAGGTGTATTTACTCTGCTTTTGTTTTATAAAATTAAACCATACATCCTCTCTACGAAGTTAGTAGCCAGCGCCTTCCGGTCAATAAAAAAATATATGTACACAACGTAGGTATTCCTTATGACGATCATATATTTTTGGCCACAACTACGTTTATATTTTTTTTTGACCGAACCTGAGGTTGTTATACTACAAAACCAATAACGATTTAACAAAAAATATTGCGGGAATATTTTTAAAAAGTCATAGGCATAGAAGATACGATTCAGAAAAGGAAGTGACGTCTCCATATCTACGTCGCTGACAATTAATATGAAGAAAAACTATCAGATGTTGTAAGTACTGATTGCAGATATTTGCGTATTCCATATCTATTAAAAAGATTAGTATTTTTCAAAAAATTTGCAGAGTTCGCTCCCAAGCTACTGACGCATTGTAAATGAACGTGTGGATAAAATAAAACACCTCATCTCTGGTATATATATGAATTTACTTATACAAATACTGACATATTTTAGTAGGACAACTTAGTAAAATACACTAGAAATTATTTTTGTCGTGGCATGTATTTGAAAAATGTGCCTGTAGAATATTTAAACCGTTTCACTATATCTGGTGAAAAATAATGTCAGTTTTGTCGTAAATTAAGAATCGCCGTAATTCGAAACGCATAAAACGATAAAAGATACAATCCTGTATATATTTCCACCAGTGGCGGCTAGTCAGATGACGCAAGTGACGCACCGCTTCACCTAAAATTTCCGTTTGGTTGTGCAATTTAAAATTATTTTTAATTTTATATAAATTTTATAATTTAGGTATAATTCTATATTGAAAATGTATTGTGTTTGTTTGTTTAATATGCGGAAATAAATAGAATAGTTGCGCGGTGAACGCCTTTTAATAAAACATTGTCTTCGTTGAGCGCGAACATCAACTTCGGACCATACAACGTTTAGTATACGCAAGTGACGCAGATTGAAATTAGTTTGTATTCTGCTTCTCAATGCCATGACAACCACGGTTGTCATGGCAACGAGGCGGCCAATACGTGATTAAAGTACGGCGTGGGGGAACGAGTGATGCAAAATTAGAAGCAGCATCCAGCCCAGCATCGCTCGTCGCCTACCTGGCACCTGCCTGCCACCCTGCCAGTAGTGCCAGTGCCTTTAACAGTTTAAACGATACACGTCGCCCAATGAACGAATATAACGGTTCTTTGTTAATATTTGTTTTGTATAATAATTGTAGAAATGTTTCCTATGTATGATCCAGTATGTATTTTATTGGAAACGTCAGATGGAAAATTGAGGACAAAACGAATTTTTTAAATTGCGAGAGACATGTGTCTTATTCTCTCGATGTGGAAAAAAGGGGAAGTCAAAAGACAACGTGTACGTTCGAAAGTTTCGGAATGAATAGTATTCGGAGTATAAGTGGTTGTGTGGAAGTGTTCATTTAAAAAAACTTTTCTGTATGCCGTGTTTAATTGTGGGTGTAAAGTCGGGCGTACGGTATGCGTTAATGTTCGCTGAAGTCCACAAGCCGAACTAATATTTCTATTTTTTATAAAATCTAAATGAAAATCCTTCTCACGAACGTCAGTTTTTTGGTAATATTGCAAATGCAACTAAAAATTTCCAGATTCATTTAAAGCTGTTTGACCTAGAAAATTTGAAAATTTTTGCCAGCGGCGCTTTTTTTTTTTTTTTCTTTATAGTCAATCAATGAATATGCTTCACCTATTCTCAATGTCATGAGCCGCCACTGATTTCCACCACCTACATCCTTCACATAACCACTCTGAAAACCGCCAAAAACTCTACAGCTACCCCAACTGCACATCCTTACCAACATATCAGCAACACTATACCAAGTTATTCTAATAAATTTTCGTTTTGAAAATCATATATTCATTTACCGCCCCAACACATAAATTTACCTCCTACCACATGTGCCTTGAAAAACTTGGTTTTCACATTGAGTTCACTTCGACAGAATCGTATAAAAATAGACAAAGTGTATTTTTCTTCTCATTACCACCCCTTAATTGTGAAATATTTGGACTGCATCTATTCGACACAAAAAGGTCCAACCGACACAACGATACCAAAATGACTCCGATCGGACCATTCCTCCGTCTAGGGATGGTGACTAAACATTTCTCACACTTGGAGTGTTTATACCTCCTTATACACTGTTCATGTTTTTCTAACATTTAGCAATACTAATGCTACTGCTTTATTTTCAATGTTAAAATTTTAAGGCCCATATCTCGAAAGCAGCGAATTTCCCTCTACGTTTTATATAAATTTATAAATTAGGCTAACTATTTATTTACTTAAAAAACATACTTAAAAAATACACTATATATTCCAAACAAAATCAGAAGACACAAATAACAAATGGCAAACATTTTCCGAAAACGAATAGTGTATAATTTTCTGAGTTGCCTTTATAATGTAATTTAACAAATGTCTTCCATTGGGTATATTCCCATTTTTCAATGATTTTTTTATTTTGCTAAAGGAAGTCCTGAAAATGTATTTCAGTATTGCTTTCACACTTTGTATGTTAAGACAATAACAATGAGAAGAATCAAATGTAACTGCCAAATATTTGGTGTACTGAACAGAATGTTCATAATAATTAATATGGTAAATATGTACAAACGTGCTTCTGCCCTTCCATATCGTTTCTGTCATGTCAAGTCAATAGATTTATTGATGTCATGTTGAATTTTACTAAAATTGGAAGTTATCAGTTATAATTCAGAATAATTTCGAGACGTCTGCAAACAGTAAAAATTTACAGTGAAAAAATCACTCATTAATATAGTTTAAAATGATTTTGAGAAACAGTGACCCCAAGTGAGTCTTGAGGCGCACCAGACACTGCTATGATTTTTTTGGATGTGACATTGTCGAATCGAAGACTTTGATGTCTGTCTAAAATATAACTTTTTTACAATCTAAAAGGGTCACAAATTCCAAGCATATGAGATTAGTGGATTCAATTGTTTTAAACAGCGTGGAAAATCTGTATGTACAGAATCTACTCGATCCAAGTAGTGACTGATTGAAGTCAAAAATTGAGTGAGTGAGTGAGTGAGTGAGTGAGTGAGTGAGTGAGTGAGTGGGTGAGTGGGTGAGTGAGTGAGTGAGTGAGTGAGATAATAATTGTTAATAAAATATAGATATAAAACATTAAAATGACTTGATTTAAAGATAAATTAAATATAGTCCATAGTGGTGTGGACAAATTAAGACTGCAATATCTGAGAGTAGAAGATGAATACCGTCAGGTTCTGTTTTTTATATACATATAAATGTCTGAGACTTATACAGGGTGTTTCAGAAAGACCTCCCGTAAATTCAGGGGGTGATAGTACGATTAAAACATAAGAATTTTGTGTCTTATGAACTATATGTCTATTTCCTCTTGTTTTCGAGATACAAAATATTTCCAAACGATGCGAAATATTTTTATGAAATTTGGTATTTCGGGGTTTTTAAGGACACCACATACGGTGGTCTAATTATTTTTTGGATATTTCATAAAGCCCGCTAGTTACGCTACATTCCTATTACATTTTAGGTTCTAATTTTTTTAAGGTTAGGTTTTTTGCCATTCAGGTAAATCCAAATTTTAGTTAGTAATGACTAATTAGTCACTAAAATTTTGATATAATAATAATATAATTAGAGTTTAAAATATTACTGAGAATGTATATGTTATTTATGAGACATCCATCAATAAGTTTTGACATAAGCCTACTTTGAGAAAAGTGACTTATTTTCTACACCGTAGTGTAAGAGTTCAATTAAAAGCCTTTTTTCTCGAAAACCGTCCACATTAGGAAGTTCTAACAAGAGTACATTATTTTTAGAAAATAAAATTGTACATAAGAAATTGGAGACCGAAACCTAACCTCAAAAAAAATTAGAATTTAAAATGTAATACGAATGTAGCATAATTAGCGCCCTCTATAAAATATACCAAAAATAATTAGACCAACGTATTTCGTGTCCTTAAAAACCCCGGAATACCAAATTTCATAAAAATATTTCGCACCGTTTGGAAATTTTCGTAAAAATTCTATTTAAAAAATTTTATTTTGTCGCTCTGAATCTCGAAAACAAGAGGAGATAGAGATATAGTTCATAAGACAAAAAATTCTTATTTTTTTTTCGTACTATCACCCCCTGAATTTACGGGAAGTCTTTCTGAAACACCCTGTATATCAAATTTGTAAATATGTAAGTGATTTTTTAAATTCTATGAAAAGGAACTTGAATTTGAGTACAATAAATAGCGAACAAATTTATCTTTAACTGAGATGACAATTAGGAAAATTTTATCTTAATTTCGCAATTCGTCTCAGAGTATCGTTGATATAAAAATAGTCATGCACGATGTAGCTTGCTATTTTATTTTATTGTTCGTGATATGGGATACATTACACTGTCTATAATTAAAATTAGTGACGTCATTGATTAATTAAAGGCATAACATGCCTTAGTTGCCAGTGTCTGTAATTATATTAACATCGTAACAGAATTAATTAGACAACAGAATGCCGTGCACACATTCTTTCCTATATTGTGGGTAATTTGACCTTCCATTTTAATGTTTAATGTGGGTTAATTTATAAAAAATTGTAACAAGCTGCGGGAGCTTTTGTAATTGTATAATTTGGTCTTGAGTAAAAATTTCATTTCTTAGCGCCAGGATAATTCCAGAAATTAGTTTAACATAAAAACTGTTGACCGTATATTTAATTTAAGCTCTGTTTTGCGTCGTTTACCCAAATAAAAATATTCTTTAAATAAACGAAAAAAGAGATAAATATTTCGTAATAAAAATTGTCAATATTAATAAAATATACCTATTAATAAATTAGGCAATATGTTTTACTTAAAGAATATTTTTATGTTAAGTCCTTAGCTAGAATTGTTGTAAAATATTTAAGAATTTACAGATTTCCTAAAACCTAATAAAAAAAAATATATTATAAATATAAAACCACAAATTACATACAATTATGTACGTTTTAAGTTAAGTATACCGCGCAATATTACAGCATTTTGTGAGTATTAATTGTGTAATAGGTGCAGATTAGATCAACCAAGAAATTCACCAAATAATTTAAAGACTAAAATTTTGATTGCTGTTTATGTGAAAAAATTTATCCAAATTTTATCCATCAATTTTTTTTAAGTAACTTAAAGGTTAATTAAGTTAATTCAAATAAATTAAAAAAATGTTTAAGATTCTATCAAATGAGGTCAATGTTCTTTGATACCAAGAATCTAGATATGTAAAAGATAGCACAGAGAAGGTTCTTAACTGATGATATGCGGAACAAACTTTATGGACTATATAAAAATTAAAAATGATTTATATAAATATTATTAAATGAAAAAACACCCTGGACATATCCAACCCATTAAATAATGTAATCTTGCAAAGAAATGTCTATTATAATTGTTGTAATTTTAACTTTGACAAAGACCAACTCGTAAATAAATAAATATTAATAGAACAAAATTTTGTATAAACACAAAACTTTTAGATTAATTAAATTTTGAGACAATGGTGTCAAAAGTGCTGACAATGACCAGATTAATACGTTTTTTTTTTACCTAACCAATATTTACCCTATTTCCAACAATTTCACTCTAATTCATTGGTTGTACACCAAATGCATTTAATGTTAGATTTAATTCGTTTTTGTGTTTCTCTGTTTTAATAATTTATTTAAATGTAGATTATGATCAGAAAATTATCCGAAATTGTATCTAAAGTATGATAGATTAATTTTGTTATTTTCAAATTGAGATACCTACAAGAACAAAATTTATTGAACTACGAATATTTTCGTTATCTCTAATCTCATCTCATTTTATAGACCAGATTAGCGTAGGAAATTTTTGTGGTACTATTTTGTACTTACATTTTCTCGAAATCAGCCACAGCGAAAAACAAAGGTAGTCTGTGGAGAAAAGAAAATATATGGGAAGTAATTTTGTTTGTTTAATAACCGTTACAGAAATAATACCAGGTGGAATCGAATTTCGTTCCTAAAATCGTATTATTATCTTTAGATGTATAGTCAAGTCGTAGTAACGTTTTTCGCAAATTAAAACCTATTTCAGGATTAAATAAATAAACATCAGTAATATATCCAGCGTGGGTAATTCATAATCATTCAAACAAAATCTGTTCAGTAGTTTCTTGGTTAGAAGGAATTCGAACGGATTTGACCGTCAAAATATTAGTTTGGTATGCAAACTTCCAAGGTAGGTAGTTGTCATGGACATTCTTCTCCTTTAGGGGTTGGATCAATTTTATAAACAAACTGAAGAATCGGCTACATATTCCCCATTATCCTCAATTCTAACCAATATCTATATCGCAGACTGTGAGAGAAAAACTCTGGAATTAGCAACTTTAAAGCCAAAATGTTGGTTTAGATATGTTGACAAAACTTTTGTCATCTGGCTTCATGAATATAAAGATGTAAAAATTTCTGGACCATATTAATGACAAACATAAGGAAATTAGCTTCATTATAGTATTTAGAATAAAATGACACTGTTTTGATCCTATATGCCCTTATCAAGACATCACCAAATAGCACTTTAGCAACATTTACAGAAAATCAACACAAATGGATTATAACACTGAATCTCATTATCATCTGACCTAGAATTAACATACCGTCAACATGACAACACTTGCGGGAGGAACTAGATCACTTAGGATCAGCTTTCAGAGGAACTGGATTTACTAACAAAATTATTGAACAAGCCATTAGTTGGAAATGATAAGAATAAGGAAAACGGGGATTATCAGGCAATAAGACGAATGTGCTCCAAAACCCAGGTGTACTCAGCATCCTTTGTAGGTATATGCAGCAACCTATACAGGGATGGCCAAAAGTACGGAATAAAATTCATATCTTTTGAATGAGTTATTTTTTTAAAACGCCGAAACACGTTAACTGATTTTGATTTTTTCCCATCTTTCGGTTATATAATAATTCATTTTTCTTCAACCCCCTAACCCCCAGCTACCCCTACTTTTTTTCAAAGGTAAACATAAGGCATGAGGGGGCTCGTTGAAAAGCTTATAGAAAACCGAATCCAGCCATACCAAATAAACAAGTTTTATTNTCCGAAATCCGGGACCATACAGCTAATTCCCGGTACAATCACAGAAAATCCCGGTCATACCCATGTGGCTAGATGTTCTTTTAAAATGTCGTCAAGATCTACACTAAAATTTATGAGTCCACGAAACACATCAGAGTTGTCCGAATTTTCTGTCTCGTGTCCGCGAAGTGCTAATTCGAAAGCTCCGCAAAATTTTATGCAATCTATGATTTTAGATAGATAACGATTTTTCGTTACCTGTTCATTGTGTTTCCGTATATTATCCCAATATGCAGAATCTAACTGACTTCTTATGGTTATTTTATCTAATGATTTAAATTACTTAAATATTTCACACTGTATATTGTCCATGCTTTATCACCACCGAAAAGTAAGGACAGAAAACAAAACAGTGTATTTTTTAAATGACACCCGCACACCCACTCTGCTTTTGTGTATACATTATTGTTAAATTGTCTTTTATAACTTTTACTTCGGCTTGTTCCACTACGACTACACTATTTAATTGTGGTGTTGGCCCACCTAATTATGTTATTTTTAGTTTATCCTCATAAGGCAGAGAACCAAATAAAGTTTTTTTTTAAATGAAACGTTATTCATTTTAATAATTATAATATCCGTAGACGCCTAAACGAAAATATTCACACGTGCCGCTCGCAGAAATAAACCAGCACATACCACCATTGTATTATTTACTTATACAGTGATACCACGTACGAAATATTACTGCATTTACTTCACGTGCCTGATTAGCCAATAAAATCAAAGGACGCATCTAATTGTTCGCTGTGCACACATTTTGTATATGAGGTTGCATATATTAAGGAACGTAGCTGGCTGGATTCGGTTTTCTATAAGCTTTTCAACGAACCCCCTATGCCTTATGTTTCCATTTGAAAAAAAAAGTAGAGGTAGCTGGAGGTTAGGGGGTTGAAGAAAAATGAATTATTATATAACCGAAATATGGGAAAAATCAAAATCAGTTAACGTGTTTCGGCGTTTTAAAAAAAAATTTACTCATTCAAAAGATATTAATTTTATTCCGTACTTCTGGCCATCCCTGTATATTGCTAAACAGAGAGGTGGGTACATTAGCATGAGGTTAAGTGTCACCTAAAAAATAATAATGTAGATAAATCAGCATTTGAGAAGTAAATAACACAAAATTTTAAAAAATCGATTTTGGAAACGACTTCAAACCATTGAGGCTCCATGGATTGGTACAAATATCAAATATACGCACCGACCAGAGAACTTAATCCTCAGTTTCAGAGTTTGTTCTGAAGAACAGGACGATATGTCTCTCGAAAAGTAAAGAAGTCTAAATAGAGGACAAAACAACTTTCCAAAAAATTGTTTAAAAACATTAAAATGCATAGTCAGGAGTAATTTTTCAAAAACCAGGACAATGTTATAAACATTGTCAGCAGCGGACCGTAGATCAAGAATCTGCATAAATCCACATTAACTTAAATTAAANCGAAAAAAAAAATGTTTAACGAAAATATGAATTTTATGCAGAACTTTTTTACCACGCTGTATATATATATATATATATATATTGGTAGCTTCCGTGGCAGCTGACAGTGGTTGAATAGTTTTCGGGCTGGTTGCCAGATAGTTGGTTTCGACTTTTTGACGTTGACACTGTATATTTAATTTAAAATACTCATAAAATAAATATTTTTAAAATTGTTTATTTAAATACATGTATATGTAAATTATCAGTCCCTTTTGGAAGTAGAAACCTATCAAAATCACTTCTAATTCTGAAGCCACTGAGCAGACTTTGTTCAATGATATAATATATGTAACTACTATGAGGGATTCACACTACACAAAGTTTAAAATTTACAGGTTGTTTTGGGAAAAGGTACCATAAATTTAGGAGCTGATTATCAAACAAATAAAACAATTTTTCTTGTGACCATGGGGCTGTCGTCTTTTGTTTTTAAGACGATTTTCTCCTGTGACATTTTATGACGTAACTGTTCTGAGGGTATGTTCTTTACAGAATATGTTTTATATTCCGACGTAAAATTTTATTTTACATAAAAAGTACTGTTGTTGAAATTGGTGAAAACACAAGTTTTTTTTTTTTGGAAAAAATGCAATTGACTATCCCAATGTCAACCAACTTTTATTCTTTGATATTCTTTAAAGAAAAGGAACACTACAAGGGCATCTTTCTAGAATAAAAATAATCCGACATGAATCAAGTTATTTCGGTTTATATATCTACTCACAGATTGTCACTCCTTCTGATTCCGTAGTTAAAAATAAAAAATTACATTAAAAATCAACATTTCACCTTGAATTGACCTTGACCATTGATGGTCAAAAACTAATAACATATTCAGGTATCTGGCACCTTCAAAGACCAAATCTTATTACGTTGTTCTTTGCAAAAAATTTGACTACATTTTGTTATCAAAAAGTCATCTTGGAAGCCATATATCTCAAAATCAAAAGACAATAACAAATGAATAAATAAGAAAATAAATTTTTATTCTTTGATGTTCTATCAGGTCTTGAATTTCTGATATGTTTTTCCAAAACACGCTTTATATCTTCCATTACTATTGCATTATTGATTAAAAACTGTACTGTACAGTCCATTTTTGAAGGACCGTATAGCTTTTAAGAATCGCTTTTAGAAAATATTTTATTCCTTCTTATTTCGCTTTTTATCTATCGCTGTCAGATACTGTGTCACCTAGTTTGAGAACCTAATCTTGTAGAGTTTGTCATTATAGGATTGAAATTGTTTCAAATGCAAATCTACAATTAAAATTTATGTGGCAATGTCCTTCACAAATTGAATTACCAATTAGAACTTCCGCATTCCTGTAAATGTGGAATATAAGGAGTCACTCACCTATCGCCGAAGGGAAACATATGACTAAATGGGGGTGGCTGGATAGGTCTCGGAGGCTCTGATGAAACTGACGGCGCGGGGCTATGAGGCGAAGAGGGGCTAGAAGGATCAGCATCGGGGGCACTTCTAATCTGCTCTGGACTTTCACGGCCCGCGCTGCTCCGGCTCGAGCATTCTCTTTCCCTCGCGATGTCCTCATCCTGATTCACTTCAGGAGAACTGGTGGGTTGACCGTCGTCGACCTAGGAATTCGTATTACTTTGAAAATGTCCGAATTTACTTAATAAAATTATATAAATCTACAATAACTGTCGAAAGGTACCAGGTGGATTTGCTTAAAGGAAAATATCCCTGTTTCTGTTTATACTGAACATGAAACAAGTTGCTTTAATATACTTATGAACAATCCTTTTAAATAATAAAGGCTCACTGAAAAAAATTGTGAAGAAACGCAGGACAGATGATACTTATGTCACTCTATTTATTTGGAATACCCTGGGAAATACTTCAACATTTTTAAATTGACAAAAATCACCACCTAGAACCTAAAAAGTAGTCAAAACTCTAAAAACAGTGGGTTTCTCCTTGATTATAACAATGGACACTAATCGATGTATTTTGGGCATTCACTATTTAAAAAAGCAATCAACTCTTGCAACTCTTCAGTTTCGGGTGAGCAACCACTAAAACCTAGAAATCAGATAAAATTCTACATTAGGCGGATTTAAGTTGTAACGAAATTTTGGTTAATTCTACTACATTTTAATTTTATTTCTAATCCATTTTATTCTCAATCCAATTTACTTTTACTTTATAATTATCTTACTGTAATTATACTCCGAACATCTCGTATTATATGAGAGATCATAAGTAGATACGCTCGTATATTACGGTGAAAACGTATTTTTATTCAAAGCGACATCTACGCGAGAGTATAAATACCGGGAACAAACTACAATTTGCACTCTTCTGTCTGCTCTTTAATTCCTGTCTTTGCATTTCCGTACCGTTTCTTTTCTATGATAGGCTAGAAAGTGAGATGGATACACTTTCTCAAGGGAAATTATTGAAATTGTAAGTAATAGTGTCTATTATTATCTTAACGTTTAATCGCTTTTGCTTACTTAATATCTTTGTTAAGTTTATGTAGATTTATACGATATACAAACAAATTGTAAAATCTAATCAATTTTAGCTCCAAATAACGGATTACTAGTCTTGTGAAATAACTGTAAAACTGTGTAACTGTACTGTGAAAGTAAGCTGCAATCAGATTTAATAATAAGAAAACTGCAACTTATCCTCTCATTCCATCGTCAGACGCTACAACCACTCTGTAGACGTCACCCGGCATTATTTTCTAAGAACCGAAAGATTTACTTTATACCATATACTTTTNGTAGGTCGCGTCGTAATAAATAATAATCTAAGCTTCTAGATTTATTTTAGCGCGAGTACATTTGGATTCTTTAAATATTTTGTTGATATTTAATATGATTAAATACATAAAGTTTTATGTGTTCTGCAGCTCTGCAGCTCTTATGGTAAAACCGCCACTGATTATAACCATGGAGACTAATCGATGTATTTTGGGCATTCACTATTTAAAAAAGCAATCAACTCTTGCAACTCTTCAGTTTCGGGTGAGCAACCACTAAAACCTAGAAATCAGATAAAATTCTACATTAGGCGGATTTAAGTTGTAACGAAATTTTGGTTAATTCTACTACATTTTAATTTTATTTCTAATCCATTTTATTCTCAATCCAATTTACTTTTACTTTATAATTATCTTACTGTAATTATACTCCGAACATCTCGTATTATATGAGAGATCATAAATAGATACGCTCGTATATTACGGTGAAAACGTATTTTTATTCAAAGCGACATCTACGCGAGAGTATAAATACCGGGAACAAACTACAATTTGCACTCTTCTGTCTGCTCTTTAATTCCTGTCTTTGCATTTCCGTACCGTTTCTTTTCTATGATAGGCTAGAAAGTGAGATGGATACACTTTCTCAAGGGAAATTATTGAAATTGTAAGTAATAGTGTCTATTATTATCTTAACGTTTAATCGCTTTTGCTTACTTAATATCTTTGTTAAGTTTATGTAGATTTATACGATATACAAACAAATTGTAAAATCTAATCAATTTTAGCTCCAAATAACGGATTACTAGTCTTGTGAAATAACTGTAAAACTGTGTAACTGTACTGTGAAAGTAAGCTGCAATCAGATTTAATAATAAGAAAACTGCAACTTATCCTCTCATTCCATCGTCAGACGCTACAACCACTCTGTAGACGTCACCCGGCATTATTTTCTAAGAACCGAAAGATTTACTTTATACCATATACTTTTTATTTACTTATATGTCACCAGAACAATAAACTATTTCACACCAATATAAAAACTATAGGCAGAAAATTGTTAGCAACTAAAATATGCCACATTCCTTTGGGAATACAAAATGCCAACTAATTAGCCAAAACTCAATAGCAATTAATACAAAAGCTGCTAAATAAAAATTATAACCTAGTCTAACATGTAGTGTGAATAGGTTATGTTCATTTTACAACAAAAGCAAAATGTCTTAACGGAACCTACACACATTTAAAAAAGATATTAAGATAGTAATAGACACCATTACTTACAATTTCAATAATTTTTCCTTGAGAAAATGTGATCCTTTCACGTTCTAACCTATCATAGAAAAGAAACTTCACGGAAAAAGACAGAAATTAAAGAGCAGAGAAAAGAGAGGAATTCTAGTTGGTTTCCGGTATTTATACTCTTGAGTAGATGTCGCTTTGAAAAATAGAAATGCATTTTCATGGCAATACAGGAGCGTATTCACTTATGATCTCTGATATACGAGATGTTCGGAGTATAATTAGAGAAGATTATTATAAAGTTGTAAAAGTAAATGGTATTGAGAATAAAATAAATGTTACTTGGGAATAAAATTAAAATATAACGGAATTTACTAAAATTTTGTTTTAAAAAGTTGCAAACAGCCAGACAAGTGGATGCGGTGACTTATGGCCCATTTACACGAGGCCAGTTGTGAAGACATTCCATTAAGCCAATCCAATGACAAAGTTGAGGACAATCCAATAAAAATTCAATTGAAGTTTACACGTAGGCCACTCCGTCATCCGCCAGGCTAGTATCTTTGTATAATCTATGTGGTCTAGTATATACGGTTGTGTAGAATGGATAGGCTAGGGCTAGGCTAGGCTTGGCTAGGAACGTACGTTCTCACAAATGCCATTACACAAGCCAATCCACTTCTTGAGTAGTGGGGGACGCTATTGGCTCCTAAAATTAGAAACTGTTCTAATTAGTGGAGTGGCTTGGGACAATGGCTGGAGACATTCCATTTACAGGACTGTCTCATTTACACGATGCCAATGTTGGATTGGGTTAGTGTAATGTCTTCACAACTAGCCTTGTGTAAATGGGTCATTATTTAATAGTCATGAACCTAGATTCCTAACTGATAGACTCCGAACACAGTATGATACACTCACCCAATACCGCAGGCATATCCTGAACATACGAAAAGAAAATCAGTCCTGTAATCCTACCGTTCCGAATTGATACCAGAAGTTCCTTACTCTTCGAAGCTCCAAAATCTGTTTTAACTTTACATTTAATCGATTTTTCGATGGATGAGGTTCTACAAAAGAACCTATCTACAATCATGGTATATCTGAAATATCTGAAAGCAATTGCGAATGAAAATTGAATCGACTTCATTATAAAATTACACCTAAAAGCTGCAGCAAATTATACAGTGGTTTTTAGTTTTCCATTAACTGCTACCTACTAGATGTTATGTATGAAAGGAAGAAAAAGAATCCTTTACATAGATTATTCGAAGATAAAAGGGTGATACAAAAGGAAAAAGAATAAACAAAAAAACCAGTGTGTTGATTGATCGGAAGACAAATCTCTCATTATAAAGTAACATATTTTGGGACCTTGGAGAATGGAGGGTTTCTGGTATCCATCAATAATTGCGGGGAGTTGCAGTACTGTTTTTGTATGTCCACGATAAACCCGCGACTTAGGAAAACATAATGTAAAAAAGTAGGTGATTCTCTAGTGTTTACTTGGTTGGAAAGTTGCAAGGGTTGATTCGACTCTTTTAATATCCAAATGAAATCAACGAATATATGCGACTAATTTCCAGACCTGTGCCCAAGGACAAATCTATTGAATACAAGTTTTCAGCTGCTTTTTAGGTTGACATTTTAGGCATATCTGTCTTTTCAAAAATAACAAAGATCAATATTATTTACTAATATAATAGTTTTCACACCTTTTCCTCTTTAGTTTCTCCATCCCTTTTAATAATATCTTGACCGTCTCTTTTCCTTTGTTCTTCTTTCAATCTCTCTGCTTTTCTCCATTTCGCTCTTCGATTTTGAAACCATACCTGAAAATAATGCATATACCTATGAAGTATATTTTGAACTAGGCAACATTTACTTAGTTATTATTTTATTTAGCAAATAAATAAATCTTCTATGAGGAAGAAATTAAATAGTTGAGAGTAATTTGATTTTGTCAAAATGTAATTAAAAATGTAGATTAAAAAATATAGATCCATTTTATGAATTTTTAATATTTTTATTTATTTTCCTTATGCAATCGTTTTTTTTTTCAAAATTTATATTTTGTAAGTATTTTTATGTATTTGTGTATAAATTCAGTGTTGTTCTTAATTCATATTCCTTGATATTCGCTCAATGTCGCATGTGTGGCACCGGCGTGAGTATTTAATAAAAATGCACTAATTTAATAATTTAATATGAAAAATACTTAAAATCATTTAAATTTTGATAGAAATTTTTTTGTTTTCTTCCTAATCACAAAGTCTCTACCTATAATAAATTTTAGTTGCTACAATCGGTAAGTACGTACTACCGACAGTATACATTTTTTTTCTATTTAACACTAGATTCATCGATTTGCACTTTAACAAGGGATTCTACAGGGTGTCACAAATAAGTATATCAAGGCATTAACTACAAATTACTTGAACGAAAACAATTGAACTTCTGTCACTGTTTTATCATTTTTAATTTAGACGCCTCAGTCTCGAGATACAAGATATTAAAGTTAAAATTTAAAAAAACCTAAATTGAAATTTTGTTACTCGTTGATAAGATTAAACCATCACATTTCTGAGCAATTTTGGTTAATCACTCGAAGCACAGGCGAAGGAATGGGGACTGATGGCGGTTATCTCGGGCGCCAGTTTCTGTTTACAGTGAACAAACACTACTACTCAGGCAGCTACAGTTAAGACACGGTGTGTCCAGGGGGCTAGAGAAAGTTAAACTTCAGGAATAAAAGTCACATTCGATAAATAATTACGTTTATTTAAGGTTATCCATTATATACAGTCCTACATACTATTATAATGCTACGGTTAGACCTCAGCTAGACCTTTTACCTACTCTCCCTGGCACTTTTGTACGGTTATAGCGGTGGAACGGAACTCGGGAGAGTTGCGCATTGGATATGCGCGGAACCTACTTACTTCGGTAATCTTCCGGGTGTTGGCGGACTGGACTCTGCGCTGCGACGGCAAGGGATAGAGATGAACTGAATTTCCACCTCAGCTTAATTTCCAAGCTTTTACTGAGAACGGTGGCGGCTGCGCAGTTTTCACAAGTGGAACTTAGCACAAACTTACTTATTTCCAACGGCGACCTTCATACTGGAAGTTGTGCTGTACTCGACTGTCCGCTGAGGGTGGTGCATGAATACTGCTTGCTTCTAACTTGCTAAGCAGGTAAATGTGCCATCGTCTTCGCGTTGGCGCCGTCTCATATTAATTTAGAGGGTGTGAAAATGCAAAAGGCGATGCAGTGAAATGCATTTATTTAAATAAAATAAAGAAACAAAAAATGCGGAGTGTCTCAGAACCCTGTTTGGAAATCGCTTCGTTAAAATAGGTACACATCCATCTTCACGAATGCAAAATTGCACCAACTCAATTAATTGTTCATTCATTTTGAATAATAGTTCAAACACTACAAACAGCAAAAACTACTAAGCACGTGGCGCAGGAAACTGTGTCCGGAAGACTGCGCTATGCAGGTTTGCTTAAACGCAGTTCTGTGCTACCCTACTCTCTATTAAGTTGTACTGAATACAGAAACCTGCACTACCCTGCCCTGCGTTGCCTGCGTCACCTGCATCTCAATGTGCGGCCGGCTTTATTATTGTTGTAGATACTCGTAAATGGGTTCTCTGACTTGTTTGGCATCGAGTCGCATTTACCTATAAATGTTATTTTTGCAAACATTAAAATATTAGTTTTTTTTATTAACAAACAGCTTGTTTATAATTTTTGGAAATGATATCAATTCGTCTCTATTTGTCATGTTTTCTGTACTTTTCGAGATTAATAATTTATTAGAATTATTATTTTGATAATTAAAGGTTTACTCGTTTTTGTCTGTGACTAAATCATAAAAACGTATAAATAATACTAATAATAATTTTTAACAAATACTGCAATTTATCGCAAATTTTACTTTGTAAGTGCTGTGGAAATTAAATCAACAGTACATGAGTTAATACGACACAATTAAAAATTATATAAGAGAGAACAAAATTAGGAAAATAACTATTTTATCCAAAAAAAACGATGCCATGCGTAGAAAAAAGTTGGACGGGGGTAGGCGATCTGTATTACTTACCACACCCCATTTCTCGGCTTGCGCCATGATTTTTTAAACCAAAATTGCCCAAAACTGTAACAATATAGCTATATAAAGATGAGCAATATTTCAATTCAGTATTTTACAAAACTGTAGAACAGAGAAACGAATACAACAGAGAAAACAGATAGAGCAGATAGAATAAAAATCCTTTGTAAAATATTAGCTTTAGCTCGCAAATTAAAAATAACATGATAAAAATCCCATTATTTCCGCCTAGTTAACCTGTAGTAAAAGGAATGACCTACTGATTTGTGACACACTGTATATATTTACTTCATCTTTTCTAGTTAATTCAGTACACATTTAACAGTATTTTGTTTTCGGTGTTCACGGTCGATAGACATTCAGATTTTTTAAAATTATTTCGAGCCCCCTTCGCAAAGACAACATACATCCAGTTCCGCTAACAAAACTCACTCCAAAGCCCACTCGACCGTCTACAATACAGAGAACAATAAGAAAACGAATTGTGTAATGTACATTCTCAAGGGGAGATACAAGAGACAAGTGAAAAATTCAGCCTGCGTTTGTCTTCACAAAGCAAGTGTAGTGGGCTGGAGAAGTGATGAGTATAATTGTGTCCAGAGAGTCTCATTAGCAGGCTCAAATGGGGCTCTAATTGCTGGCACAATCTAATACACACCTCAGTGAGGACACCTAGAGGCCCCGGGGCCTAACTCAATCGTGTGTCAAATTGTAGCCAGCGGACATCGGCCAGCGTAATTCACTCAACCGTTCCGGGTTCCAGAGGGCAGGGATTGTTCTGCATTGTTTCTTTTTTTGTTCCCTTATTCCCTTAATTCAAAGAGAAATTTGTTTTTAATCAAAGCAAGGCAATGCATAAAATTGTGAATCGATGTTTAATGGGGTATCAAGTTTCAGTGACTAAAGAGACAGGGATGACAAAATTCTATTTCAAGTGCTCCCGAGTATATTGGGTATTTCTAAATTATGATGCAAAATGGACTTAAGAGATATTAAATAATATTTTAATTAAAAAAGTTTCCTACGAACATAGACCCAAAAACACTTAGTAGGTCCACACACAATTAATAAATAAGTTAATATAGAAAACCGAATCCAGCCATACCAAATAAACAAGTTTTATTTTTTCAATAGCAAGGTTTTTAGGGTTGTATAAAACACCTACTTAACAAGTGAAATAAAATTTAATTATCTTCTGTGTTATCCTCCATGAATTTGCACAGAATAAAATAAAGAATTTGAAACTGTACCTATCGCTGCTAACGCAAAAAAGATATATTTTTTATGTTGCGTTTTTTGGCACCACTTACTGGCCAGGCTTTCTGGTTAATTTTTCGCTTTAGTTGTAAATAGTTGTAGTTCGAAACGTTACTATCGTGTCAAAATCAATTTATTTACTGAATTGCAATGGTATTGTCGGAAAGGCAACGCATTGAAATCTTGATATTGCTTGGATATGGGGACAAAATAAGAAGTCAGGCTGAAGTGCGCGATTTATTTAATGCGAAATATCCCGAAAATCAAATGTCGCAAGGGACAGTTAGTAAAATATTTCACAAACTTGAGAAACACGGTACAGTACAGACTTTGCCCAAAACTGGACGGGCACGTGCTTTGAATGAAGAAAAGAAATTAGACATTGCATTAGAAGTTATTGAAAATCCTCATACTTCAACTGTTTCATTGAACCGCAATGACGATGCTTCTCGAACTGCAATTCGAATGTTTCTGAAACAAGAAAAATACCACCACTATAAGGTATGTCTTGTCCAAGAGCTTTCGGAAGACGATTATGATAGGCGATTACAATTTTGTGAGGAAATGATGAGACGGTGTGACGACAATAATTGTTTTCAACGAGACGTACTTTTTTCGGATGAAGTTACGTTTTATTTTAATGGAGTGGTTAACAGGCACAACTATCACTTTTGGTCCCAGGAAAATCCACACTGGACATGCGAATCGCATAAGCAGCATCCACAAAAAGTTAATGTATGGGCAGGTATCATCAACAACAGAATCTTGGGCCCATTCTTTTTTGAAGAAAATCTTACTGCCGCTCGCTACCTGGGTTTCCTAACATTTGACCTGATACCTGCTCTAGCTGTGATTTTCCCTCATGAAATTGATCCAGATATACCGAATGAAAGAATTTGGTTGCAACAAGATGGCGCTCCCCCACATTTTGGTATTGATGTTCGAAGATACTTAGATGAAATGTTCCCAAATCGCTGGATTGGTAGACAGGGTACAGTTGAATGGCCGCCAAGATCCCCCGACTTAACACTCTTGGATTATTTTCTTTGGGGATATTTGAAAGAAAGAGTCTACCAGGACAGACCGGATAATATTGATAATATAATTTACCAGCTGAAGTCATTCAGAATGCTGTGGACAGCATTATTATCGTCTTGGAGAATGCCAAATAGTGAATGGAGGACATTTTCAGCATTTGTGACATTGAGTTTATTTTTGTAAATTATCTAGTTGTTTCAATTTCTAAATGAAAAAAAACTTGTTTATTTGGTATGGCTGGATTCAGTTTTCTATAAGCTTTTCAACGAGCCCCCCATGCCTTATGTTTCCATTTGAAAAAAAAGTAGGGGTAGCTGGGGGTTAGGGGTTGAAGAAAAATTAATTATTATATAACTGAAAGATGGGAAAAAATCAAAATTAGTTAACGTGTTTCAACGTTTTAAAAAATAATAATTCATTCAAAAGATATGAATCATATTCCGTACTTCTGGCCATCCCTGTACATAGATTGGACTGAAATTGATGATGATAAACAAAAACATGCTTCTGTCTAGAAAACATACATTTCAGCACCTATATTCTTATAGACTTCTTTCTTCCATTAATTGTTAATATACAGGGTGGTCCGAATTTTATGCAGGAAACTTCGAGGGCAGATAGATCTCTTTAAAATAATATTTATTTGTCTTATAAATATAGGTCTAGAACGGTCTCATTTTAGAGATACAGGGTCTTGAATTTGTTAAAAAAAAATTGATTTTTTGTTTATATCTCCGGAATCTATTAACCGATCTCAATAAAATTTGGTACAGATAATTTATGATAGTAAGTCTTACATTCCTTAAAATATGAGCTTTAAAGGTTCAACAAGTGGTGTACAGGGGTCACCCCTCTTTTTACAAAAAAAAAACCTACGCCACTGCATTTTTACAAGTCCTTGTAACTGATTTATATTCTAATGCACAAAATACCTACGTAAAAAAGGCGACTTTAATTTTTTTCCTAAGATTCGCCGTTCTCAAGTTATTCATACCCTCCTCCTCCTTCATACCAATACAATCCCCTTGTGGCAGACACTTCTAATCATAATATTAGAATAATATTTATGTTTATGTTTAAAAGTAAGTGCAGTTTGTAAGCACATCAATACAATTATTTACACTCCTTTCTACACTACCTGTGAGGTAGTGTTCCTGGCGTGTTTTAGTTTTCCCTGGTAGTTTTCCCTGGAGGCCTAATACTCTTTACAAATAAGAACAATTTAAATCAAAATAATAATAAAAATATATTTACCAAGCAACAGCAACTAAACAAGAAACAAAATTAATGTTACGTATTTACAACAATTGTTCAAACTGCGAACCACCCACATCGATACATTTTTGAAAAAAATGAGATAATCCTTGCCCCAGTTATACACCACTGGTTATACCTTTAGAGCTCATATTAGGGAATGCAAGCCCTCCTATAATAGATTATCTGTACCAAAATTTTTTTGTGATCGATTAATTGATTCCTGAGATATAAACAAATAATTATTTTTTTTAACAACTTCAACACCCTGTATCTCTGTCCTCGAAATTTCCTGCGTAAAATTCGGACCACCCTGTATAATGTTTCAGCACAGTTTGAAGGCGATCTACTGCTTTTTTGAGTTTCGGAATCAAAACACATAAAAATATACCTGTTTGTTGCCAAGTTTCTCGAAAATTGTGCGAACCATAGAAATTGAGCAAGATGGTCTATTTTGTACCTTTTAAGATTATCATTCAAGAAAATGTTGGTCTATCAAAAATATTATAGATAATAATAAGCTCAGTAATCTCATGCATCTCCGCTACTGCGAATTAAGCAAAAACTTTAGTTCATGATTGCGATCGATAATTTAAAATCTCAGATGGAGTTTCATTTGAGTCTGTTCAGTCGTGTTGAGGTTATTTAAGAAAATAGTATTTAACATTGTACCTGTATCACCCTGTAACTATTAAGTAATTTCGAACCCATGTTCATAAAAACTTTATTCTTAAAATTATGTTTCCAGCTCCAATTTGGTACCACATTTTAGAAACACCCTGTAGTATGTTCAGAAGGTGAATAATTTATAAAATATCTCTTCAATAAAGAAAAATAGGTGAGAGCAAGGTAAGTTTCTCTAAAAAAAAAAAATGGTTGCGCTAAATCCTTCTCTAATTTTGTACAGTAAAAATTGGAAAAAGGCGTTTTCCTTATTTTCCGAAAATCATATTTTTTGCAATGTGCTAGAATATGCTAGTTGGGGACATTAGATCATTGTTGGGCATTTGTTATTGAAAAAATTTTATGTCTGTCATGGTTTGTCGGAAAATGCAAAATGACTGAAATATTCGATTTTTATTTTGCGAAAAATTATCTTAAATGTGCTAGTTGTTCTGAATATTGTACTGTTGAAAAAACTTCATATATTTTCTGTAAAACCGTTAAAAATTTTTTTTCAACGACACACTGCAAAACAAAAAAAGATAGTTTTTTTCAAACTGAATATAGGGATTTAATCTTTTCCGCATTTTCCCGAAAAAATTAGTTTTTTGCGAGACTAGAAACGGTTACAGATTTTGTCAAAGGGAAAATGTTAAAAACAACTAGCACACTCAAAACATTTAAATTTTTCATATTTTCCGGATTTTCATAAAAATTTGGGATGGTTGGAAAATATTCTATTTTTCTCTCAAAGTGATAATCAACTTCTTTCTTTTAATTCTTACAGCAATCCAGCAAAATCATACTTTTAATTTTCTCAAAGAGAAGCCTCCCAGGCTTCACGCCCGCTATACATAAGGGTAGTCCTAAATTCTCTCCCATTTTTTTAAGGATTGATAGAACAAACATAAAAATATAAGGAACCTTTTTCTTAATTTATTTTATAAAAGCCAGTGGTAAACCCTTCAAAACTTATATCAAGCATAAATAAACTTTTGTTTTCCTATTCATTTTACCTATAATCGTAAAACTTGCAAGAGTTACATTAGTGCTAGATATCCTTATAGGTTTTCGACTTAATGAAGGTTTCCTATTAACAGCAAGGTTCCATATTTTCAGGCTCTATTTAATTACTACAGTTTTCAAGTACCTACTTGTGTCTTATCCGAATTCATAAATGTACAACGTTTGGATTTTACTACAAAATACATGCATTTATCTAAGTTTACCTAAGATGAAATTTACAAAAATAAGTAAAATCAAATGGGAGGATACATTTAGTGGAACAGACATTTATTTATGTTGCTGCTGTCAACCGAGCGCCTTCGCCAATACACCGACGGGCTTTGCCGCGTATTATAAACACTTATTCGGCTTACGTGATGTTGTCGTGTCACCTTCTATTTTCTGGATGTATTTATTACCGACACAGCTTACTCCCGTCACGTAGAAAACATAAATATCTACGACATAAAAAACTGGTTGGGTCTTGAATTTTTTAAGGAACGAAATTTTATTTCCCCCCATTTTACAAATTTTACCCTGTTGAGAAAATATAAAAACTGTATGAAATAGACACAAAATTGATCACAGAATGTATTGAAAATAATTGGTCAAAATTTAGTGGCCTATTCTACGTCACATATCAAAAAAAGCTCCTATAAATATTGCTACCCGGTTGTGGGTGATAAAATAAAATATAGGTTTTCCTTTCCAAGGACAATAAGGTTCTCTCCAACTATAGGGTTGGCCCTAGCTCAGCTCAGCAATGGGGGTGGGGTTGATATAACTGAAAATAATTCTCTTAAGGCGCCACCCGTTTTACAACCCGATGGACACTACGCAAGAACGCTGGAGAGACGCCGAAACCTTACAGTACAAAAAAAAACGGGAAAAAGATACAAATAAAAGCCCTAAGAAAGTAACTATACAAACGGTAACTTTAATTTATCTAAATGGCCGGTGCCTAAAGGCTACAATCGCTAAATCAATTTAGTTGTAAATATTAGCCGATTATGCACCTCTTAAGTATGGCAAAATAGTGCTATGTAATCTAAATAATAAGGATAGTGATAACCCTCTCCGATAGCGCTATTGGTTCGGTGTACAAAATTCCAAAGAAATAAATTACATAAAACTTATATCTTATAGCTCAAATTAAGTGCTTAATCGATTAAATACTTTATATATTCTTTAGATTGTTAGGAAACAATGTTAAGTAAAGCGTAAGCGAATAAAGGCCATTTAAATAATAACAAGGGCATGTATTGGTGAGTTCAGCGTAAACAATATATAATACTATTAAAAGTTTTGTAAGTGTACCTAAAGTTCATTAATTATTGCAGTTACCTATACCGAAGTAATATAAATTTATAAACTATAACAAAAGACAGGGAAAAGGTCAGCAAGAATTGTAAATAAATAATTTATGTACCTTATTAACAAATTGACTAATAAGTTACCTAGCAGTACGCCAAGCTAAATAACAAAAAAAACTGCCAGCGTAAGTACTGAGTAGTAATATCTAATAAGGTGAGTAGCGGAATGGAATAAGCGGTGATAATTGCTACCACGTAAGTTAAATCTTCAAATAGAAGATAACGTAAAATATATGTACTATATGAGAACAAGCCAGATCCGGGGGTTAACTACGTAATATGCATAACTTAAAATTAGGCTTATCTGAGCGGTTTCTGCAGCACCAGTGACAGGTTCCAATGATTATGCAGGTGAAGATTTGCCACTCCAACCATACAAGAGCATCCACAAAAGGACATGAAGCTAGGCAGAAACTGGGAGTTATGTAAGGCTAGTTTTGGATAGGGATACTGCTCTCCAGTGCAGATAATAATCCAACCAAAGCGAGGAGTAAGCCTGCGTTGTTTAACCAAGATCCGGGGTTACGATACCTTGGACTTCCACTGACAATGAATCACCCGGTATATGAGGATGAAGTAGGAAAACACCCAGCACACTAACAGTTGTACACGTTGTATATTTGGTATCCCTATCTTTTTCCGTTTTCAAGTAATCGAGAAAACACTAAAAATTTTCATTTTCGTTTTAATTTTTTTAATTGAAAGCGGATCATCTTTTTGTGAGGAATGGAAATATGTAGTAGTTAGCTGCGGCACCTATTGGGACAGAAAACGACACGCAATTTTTTATTTTCTTATGCCGCTTTGGATTTTCGCATTTTTCTAATTCTGCGCATGTTTTCCTGGTTATTATGATGAGTTATATGATACGGTTCGGTTCTTTGTTTTTGCAAAAATATCGAATTAGTCATTTTCTGATGCGGAACATTCAACATTTCCCTTGCATGTGTGTGTCTTAGTCGAGTATTAACGATATTCTTCTTGCACATATTTCCCAAAATGCAATTGAGCAGCACCATAAAGAACGCTAAATACTGGCTCGATTTTAGGAAAAAAGAGACGGGTATCTTTTTTATAAGTTCATATGCTTTTTCTATATTTTCAATATTTTTCATAGCGTATGCATGTTGATATCTGACAATTTGTAAAACAATTGCTAATAATCGCAAACAAATTTTGAGCACATCCTATTCGAGTCCATTGCTGCACAGTTATTCAAGAATGTGTGTAGTTCCTCAGCAAATTCTCTGTGAAACAAGCGCTTTTTTGAAAATTTGTGTTTTAAATACTGGAAAAAAATGCTCCCAGGTTATAGTTTTTTTTGTCACCTAGGCCTTAATCCTAATATACCAGGCTTCATTTTCCAGTGTACTGTGTATAGACTCTCTTCTCACTTAATTACTCTAGTCTCCGAATGTTTGTGAATGTTGAATTGTGCGATTATTCCATCAGATCTCATCTCTGAAAGTACATTCTTCAGTAACGGAATAGCGACTTAGGAGTGTCAGTTACTATATGTAACCATTTGTAATACGGAAATCTGCTATTCTTGCTTCTTCATTATTATGAAGTGATGGCACATTTAAGACTTTAAAGGCAGCTGTCAGACACCGTGACTCTTATCGAATCAATCCAATTTTTCTCTTGCAGTGGTTTGTTTAACCTTAAGCCACCAAGCCACTACTATATAAAAAAACGTAGCAATATCTTCGATTTTAGTCCCCAGGTTTCTCCAACTAGACACGCACATGATGCCAGTCTACAATCAAATACTCGTTTTAAAGTAAATATAATCAATTTGGAATTTTCTTTTTCAGCGCATTCGGCAATTGAGTTGACCACGTATATTAATGGAATACCGAATTAAACGTATCAGTCAGAATTTGTACCCACTATAATTAGTTCTTCCATATATCGTTTGTAATAATAATATGACGATTTTCCTCTTACACTAAGCCTCAAATGAGAAAATAGTACGGATATACTTCTTTCCTTCAGCACTGAAGTTAGATTAGAAAAAGACACATAAAGAACAAGTGATTACACTTTTTTGTATGTAATGTTTTATTTTCATAGTAATTGATTTGTAGTGGCGCCAATTTTGATCTTGTTTTAATTTTGGCTTTCCAATAAAAAATGTGTAAGTTGTTATAAGTTATGTTTGTTTTTCATGGATATAAACATAGACAAAATAGACTGAACTGTAGAGGCAAGCCGGCGAAGTCAACCGTCAGCCTAACTTCAGCCCAGCCAGCTCGCGCTCTCAGTCGCTGTTAGACATTCGCAGTGTTAACATTGTTGCTATTTTATTAAGTATATTGTTTTTATTTGTGCAATCATGGGGAAGTGTATCGTTGACGATTGCAATAGCAAATCTGATCACAACAGTGCTGAAATTACACTCTTTAGGTAAGTAATAATATTAAAATTTATGGCACTTCGACGGCTCCGCGCAGCATTCTCCGTCTCACTTGCACGTATTTCCAGTGTTGGCTTCATGTTTTTTAGTGCCCACGTTATTAAGTGATGTAAATATACAGGCTCATATTACCGGCTATTTACTATTAGTTTTTTGTCACAATTGGTATTTATTTTCATGATGGCTATTAAAAATAATAATTATTATTTATATAAATATTGATCCCTCAACATATAATTTCAATAATAAACATACATTAATGTTAAATTACAGGTGATTAGTTACTGAATAAAATTGTATTACCCATTTCCTTGTTTTTATTCTCAGGTTTCATAAAGATAGTGGAAATGAAATTGGATTGGTCAAAGCTATTAAGAAAAAGGATTGGGCGCCCTCAAAATCGTCTGTAATATGTTCTTTACATTTTTAAGAGAACAAGCTACAGAAAAATAAAATTGTGTATCATGTATTAAAAAACTTTTTGAAATATGTATAAGAACTTGTGAGAACTGTATGTGAAAAGTATGTATATCAATGTGAGAATAAATCATGAAGTTAAAATATTTAATTCAGTGAAATCTACTAAAAGACAACTATTAAATAAACTAACATTACTTAAAGGACAATAAATATATTTAAACTATTTTTCATCTGTAGTGAACGACTAAAACAGACCTTTTTACCTAGACACATGAATGAATAAGATATTTTTTTACATTTTAAATATTAACAAGTATTATTTATTTATTAATAAAAACAAATATATAACAATAATTATTTTCAAATGTAATATAGACTTGGAGAGTTAATATTTTATGAACAATATTTTATCAACGATATAAATAATCCATACATATTTACACTTATTCGAGTAAACATAATCTCCATTTGTCTAAAGTTACTGTCACATAAAATATTTGAGGTTAGGCTTTTATACATTATTTACATTTTTGAATGAAGTTTCGGATAGTTTCAATAAAACCAACCATTTCTGAGATATTCGATAACTTGTTAGATTATATAAAAAACTAAAAAAATTTCAATAAACCAATAGTTGTTTAACGTAAAAACAGTTTGTAGAAGGAACGATTTACCTAAATTAACTTTTTCCCTAAAAAGACGTCTCCGTGGATGTGTGAGTGCTGATGAAAGCCATTTTGAACAACTGTCGTTTTAAAATTGCATTAAGATCTGTAATGTATCTCGGAAACAGAAACGTTTAAAAAAAGTCTTATTCAAGTTTTCATCTTATTTTGACTTACTTATCATTCCTTCAAAATTATGTTACCAAGTTTAGGGACACCTTGTACCTACATATGTTTCTACATAACATGTATTATATTTCTCATGTAAACAGTTTCTTCATAGACTACCATGAACACTGACATAAAAAATTAATATATCATAAGAACTAATTGAACCAGACACTCAAGTTGCCGCCTCACTAAATTCCGCCCAGTGTTCAATGACGGGACTAAATAAGTAATAACATTATTACCTCCAAGGCAAACTCAAAAATCTTGATTGTGTTTATAGACCTTTAGTGACATAAACAAGATTAGCAGGGAACAAAAGAAAAAGTGAAATGCAATTAGGAGTTGTGCGATGCTTTATTGCTTTGTTTGTTGGGGAGTGATATTTAGGCTCGAATATAAAACAAAAGCAGCGGGGCTGGTCCAATTAGACGAACAATACGAATTATGAAGTGGCGTGCCGTCGCGCCACTGGAATCACGTGTTTTTGTGAACTTCTCGGACCACTCCGGCCCCTCGATGTGAAATGGAGAGCCCTTTATGTAATCTGCTATGCATAAAGCTCTCGGATGGTTGAATCTTTTCGATGTCATGTTAATACGTTTATACTGTAGGCATAGATGACCTATTCTATTTTATATTGTAATTATGCGGGGTGGAAAAGCGATGACAATATTTTTAATTTTATTTACGGGGTCTTATGTAAACAGCAAGATTAAATGTTCACGATAAAAAGAAATGAAGACCAGAGCACCTTGATCCCTTTGTTAGAGAGATTTAATGGAGTCAGCAAATATTTTAAAGGTTTTAAAGATCAGAATAGTCAGCAAAAATTTAAAAATAGATAGTGCCACAAAATTAAAAAATGGGTTGCACAGTGGACCAGACCAGTATTTTCCATAGTATTTTCACCCACCGTATCTAAAGTCAGAATTCCAGGATCAATTATTTTTTTTCCTAACATCAATACCTACACTCCTTTAGAAAGTGGATTTCGAGATTTCAAATCGACTTTAGTAATCAGTGATTTAAAAAACATTCGAAGTCATGATCTCATTGCACCACAACGCAATAACCCCGTAAGTCTATAATGCACCCCGTAACCCCATAACTTCATAACCCCGTAACCCCGTAACTCTGAATGTGCGAGGAGAACATGGATCTTATATCGGGGGTCCAAAATTAAATGTTTTTCACTCATTAACTACTCAAGTCTGTTCCCGAAAATCGGGAGGATTGTATTGTTAGAATCAACGAACTGATTTGAGATTCGGATTCAACGGGTCAAAGTTCTATAGAATACACTAGTCTTGTCAATAGTCCAACTCACCTTTTTTTTGTGGCGCTGTGTAATCTACCATGTAAAATGAGAGTAAAATCCCATCAATTCTATTTTTTTGTGTTACAATTCCCAATGAAATACTAGGCGATAGCAGTTAGATGATAGATTTAAATAAATCGTGATCCTATATATTAAACAAAGTATCGAGTGACCAAACAAAATCTTCCTTCTGCCATTGATATACTTGCTATTAGTTTTTCCCAAACACATTATTTATCGAAGACTGAAGATTGGAAAACGGTTTTCGGCGTTGAATAGCTATCAAAATCATGGGGAACAATTCTTGATCGAATCATCACTGAGATGAAACATAGGTCTCGCATATCATTATTGAGAACCGACAATAATCGTTGCAGTTGCGTCATGCATCAAATCTCCGTCTAAACAAAAAGAAAATATCAAGCAGATACTGTCTCGTTTGAAACTTATGGCCACTATTTTCTGGGATAAGATATTCTTGGTATTCGTTTGGTTGATTATGATCCCAGGGAAACAATAAATGCAAATGTTAGTTCCATTCCAACAAAAACATTGGAAACCTCTTGTTTCAAATCGATAATTTAAAAAAATATATGAAAATAAATGTGATAAAACGATTTAAATAATTTAAGATTTCTAGCACCGATTCGTCTGATCAAGTGGCTTAATAAGAAAAAAGAGTAAAAAAATTATTGATCATTTTGTTAATTTATCTATGTATAGTTCACCTAAACTAGCTCAGAAGTCATCAAGTATAGCGATTTACAAACTAAACACAGCTCTCTAAAAAAGTGTAACATATATTTCTCTCTCAGTGAAGCATTTGCAGAGCCATCACTGAAGATGCAGACAGTGAAGAACGGCGAAACGTTTGGAAACACTAAATGCGACTAATTGCAGAGGACCCTATTCCGTCTGCAGCAGACTTAGATCTAATAGGAACCGAAATTAACATCAAGGCGAATCTAATAGCTTGTCCGCCTCCACAGAGCCTGGTCCGTGAACAACAAGGGACGGCCCAAGATTCCTAGCTAAGGAAAAGTAATTATGTAACCGGCAGCGACCAAATACACAGGCCACGGCATAACATAACCTGAAAAACCATCGTACTGTAAATATGTTTTATTAAAATCTTGTAATTATTTTAAAAGACAATTCAAATCAGTGACACGTATACCCATAAAAAACTGATCCAGACTTAAGGTTACACTCTGTATATTACACAGAGATTTGCAAACTAAACACAGTGCTTTAAAAAAATAGTCACACTTTTTATTACAAACTTAAAATTATTTTAGAAGATAAGTAATTAAAATCTATCAATAAGCACTGTTATTTATTTCTTATTAAGGATTTTGTAGTTAATGATAAATATTATTTTAAAACATAAATTAGTTTTACTTACAATTTGTAACGTATCGACACAAAAGCAGTGTCACTCCGTTAGTTTCATACAGATTTATTAAAAACATCAAGAACAACTGACGATACTCATCAGCGCTCACAATCACCGGTCCAGGTATTGCTTAGTGGCAGTTTTTAAGATGAGTTTAAATATAGAAATACAACTATAATTTGAGATTAATATTGTGGGGAACACGTACTATAACCTCTAAAAAGCTGACTCCTACTTAAAGTTATATCCTGTATAAAACGGAAAAATAAAGAATGCCTACAGAAAACTTATAAATGCGCCTGTTCGATCCTGCCATGTTTATAAAAACTGTTCAAAGTTGTCAAAGTTCGTTTGATGCGCTCTCAGTCTTGTTCTTAGGCTTAACCGTAAATCACCGAAAATAAAATCTCTTGCGGGATAATCTTGAAGTTGCAACGCTTGTACCCTTTGATAATGATATTGACAAAACTGTTCGTGCCTTATTGCGGACCACTTCGATTTGATTTACTATGGAGCTAATGTTCAGTTGATGTGAGTTGTTTTCGATATTTTCTTCTTTTATTTTATTTTGTAAGCGAATCTACGATTACCTTCCCTTATGTAATAGGTGTTTTACTTTATCTTTACTGACATAAGGTTCCTTCTATAGTGGAACTGACTGCAGAAAGACTAGATATGTAATGGATATGTTGGCAAATTTTAAGAAAAAAGTTCTTGTTTATTATCCTAAACCAACAATTTTCAAAGAAATTTAAAATAAACCTTTAATTCAGCAAGGTGCATTTGTTTACTTTATATTCTTTCAAATTTATACGTGATTTAAAATCAAGCTTTACCCCAAAATTAAATCATAAAACGATCCCTTGAAAATTATTTAATGGGCCCATGAGTTCATTTAAACACAATCCAAACGATATATATGCGAAATACGGCCGAATTTCCCCTTTAGTGAAAGACTAGGCGGTGTCAAGTTACCGCCCTATACGGTCACAAGCAATCATAATACCCAGACACCCCTCGAACCGCCCTATGAGAACCAGAGTGCCCTTATGTCAGTTCGAATAATGCGATACATCTATTTCCGAAAAATGTATAAGCAGATAATGAACATGTAATATACTTATTTATACAGGGTGACATATGTGAAGAGAACGTTTCCCGCGATTACAAAATATTTATTTTGAATTATTTTCTAAACATATTTCATTAAAACAAAGACAAAAGAATTCTAATGCAGCGGCTACATGTCTCAGTTAACCCGCTTGGCACGCCAGTGTATTGCGACAAAGTGACAAAACAGGCGACCTAAAAAAGTTAAATTAGGATAAATTTTCTGATAAACATGCATTTTAATACTCGTATAATTCCATTCGCGGACATTAACAGATTATAATGCTTGCCTTTTAATTAATGCAAACAGTATCAGACAAAATTATATATACCGTTTATGTTCAAAAATTAAAAAACCAAATATCATCTTATTCAAATCACACGGCAATAGTATTATATTGTACCTGAGAACTAGTTATCAGAAGTTATCAAATAACATCTAGCAGTATTTGATTCAGGTTCTTAGGAATTATTTAAAATATATTTATTACAAATCTTTTTATGATAATAAAATCCAATTTTACTTAAATAGAATTTACTTTAAATCTTTTAATTTCCCAAAAATTAATTGTAAGAAAAATAATATCTGCACATTAAATTTGAATTACTAACAATAAAGTATAAATAATTTAGAGTAGGTATACATTTTCCAAATTTGTGTCACAACTATTATGTTATAACTTCGGTAGACTGTTTCTTGGGTCATTTTAGATAAAAATTAACAGTCTAAAGTCATTGTTTTTTAAGATGTAGGGCGTTGAGTTTAAAGACAGATTATTCAAATATCCTCGAAAATATTGACGAACTTGGGCTGATGATTAAAATATATAAGCACTGCACTCTGAGATATTGCACGAATCTGTCAAGCAGTGGCGGGGACTGTAAGGAATTCTGTATTCTAGAATTTCGACGACCCTGAATATTACAAAAATAAGATATAATGCGTTTCCAATAACAGTTCTAAGGAAAAAAGTGTGTTCCATTTTATTCGAAAAGCGAGCCAGTTTTTACAGTCGTGGAAAAAAGAAGTTTCGGAGCTAAAATGAATTTTTATATTTAATTAGTTAAAGTTTCGTCAATCTACGTAAAAATCTTCTGAAATGTTTGAATATTTGTGATATTTTTTAAATCCGCAACACTCTCTCTCGAAGCCTAGTGGCTTTGACTTGCCAAGGTTTTCTAATAAAAAAAGAACAGAAAATACCTACACTTGTGGGAAAAGTAATAAAAATATATGTGATAAATTCATTACCCGCTATCAAAACGCAACTTGCATTCACTGCTGTAAAAAGTTTCATTCAACATTTCATTCTGCGCATTTAGTTACAAATTCAAATAGTGTAGACAACGCATAAGCACGATGCAACACGATTATATGCGAAAAGTCAAATCAGCTACTGAACATGTGCCAAAAATGCCTGATGTGCGATATTTTGCCTCGTCGATTGCGTTCTTAAGAGACCTATAATAATCATTATCCATATACAGAGTGTTCACTTATTAATAGTTCAAAAGTCACTAATGACATTTTATTATTGCTTATTGTTAAAATAGTTCTTGAGAAAAATAAAGTTCAATATTGTACTGCAGTTATCAGTTGCAGAGAGTCGAGAATTGAGGGAGGGTGTGAGATTATTCTAGTCTTAATTAAACTATTTTATTAAAGGCCTCTACATATTATTTAACGAAATTATATTCATATCTCAGACAATTACTTTTTACTATAAAAAAGTTGATCAAATTGCAAAATGATTTAGTTACAAATTCAGTAAAAATATAAAGTTTAACTAGACTAGAATTCCTCCCAAATAGTATTATCTGTCCGCAATCGATAACGCAATTGAAATAAAATATTAATTCTTGCGATAGAAGCAAAAAGTAAGTAACTATTTTTATAAAAAATTAAATAAAATTTAGGTGAATAGATTATCTCGGACAGAACTTGTTTTGTTAAAATGGCCTCCTTTGTATTGAATGAAATTGATTTTACCTCAGCAACACCTTAGCACCTTAGAAATCACAAGAAAATACAAACGAAGATTTTAATTTACACTTTTCCCAGAAGCTAGATTAACCTCAGTTGCTGCAGATTCGTATTTCGCATTTTTTACATTTGGATTGGAAGATATGTGATCAGTTTTAAATCACAATTTTCATCATTGGACTGGAAATATGGACTTCTGCGATCAGGTTTTCATGAATTTAATAACCTCGTTTTATTTTATTTATTTACATTTACGCAACCTAGATTAATTAAAAAATAATGTGGCTAGTGAAAAACATTTCTTTTTTTTTTTACTTTCTATAGTTAGATTCTATATTAAGAGTTATCCAGGAAGTAATTGAGTGTTTGTTTTAAAATATGCAGTATTCTCTTCTGCCTTAAATGTCTCGTAAGTGACTATGACTGCGTTTGCATAATTTAAAAGAGATCTTAATGAGTAATAAACAGAATTATACAATGTACATAAAACGGTCTTAAAGGTAAAATGTTCTTACACAAGAGCAAGGGTTTAACGAAATTAAATAATAAAACGTTCGCTAATCTGACCAGTTAACTTTTAAAGTACGGCAGTCTAAAGGCAGGTAATATACTTTTAACATAAATTTACTTTAGGGGGCTTTTCCACGAGATCAAATTCGTTTTAATCACACATTTCCTAAGTGATTTCATAAAACAGGCAAAGTGCTGCCTCTTACGATGTAAAATCATATTAAAATAAATAATCCCCTCATTTGACGTCAGCTTTTAGCTAGTAATGTGTCTTTTGAACGTTCCGCGATGTCTAAATCGACTTGTTGTTGCTCGTAATGCATTTTTAAACTTAATCTCATTTATGGAAACGTACTTTTAACGAGTAGGAAACGGTTATTTTGCGCTGCAAATGGCGGTCGTCTTAATAATGTAAGTTGCGCCGTGTTCCCTGTGCATACCAATTTTTATTTTATTTATTTAGGCATCTTTTTTATAATAAATGCATGAATGAACTTAATTTGAATTGTTAAAATAAGGCCTATAAAAGAGTAGGATAATTATTATTGAGAAAAAAGTCAATTTCTATTTTTAATTGCACATTTTCAGTGTGATTCAAAAAATTAGTAATAATAAAACGTAAATAGTCATCAGCCCATAAAAACAAACAACTGATTAAATTTTCCAGTAACTAAAGCAAAATAATTGACGTTTTTAAAATCTGTATACAGGGTGGTCCCGAGGTAATGGGCCAAAATTCATGGGTAGATTCCCGAAGCAAAAGTATTGCGATTTAGCCGAACTTACCTTAGTCCAAAAGTTGATAGTTAAAGAGATATAGGGTGTTAAATGTAAAATATTATTTTAGTTTATTTCCATTTATTTCTTAATAAATGCAAATATCTACGCAAAATTTTGGGGTTTGGGGTTCTTTGGATAGAGGAATTGAAATTTGTTTACATTTTGGTTATAGTTCATAGAGGGCGCCAGCTGCCGTAGATTGAAGGTGTTGGAAACGACATTACTTTTTTGTACTTAAAGGTATCTCATCTTTCGTATCAAATTCTTATTTTCCAACTTTTTTACACAAAAAAGGTAGACTTTATGAAAGTAGCTGTCTCGCAAGTGTTTATAGTTTCTCCATAAACAACTGATTTCATGTAACTCCAAAAACGAAAACCTCGGCATTCTATCTCACATTTATGTATACGAGTAGGTATACAATTTAATTTGTAAGCTAAGATGTAATTTTAATTAGATACGAATAATACTTAATAGAAATTAGCATACAAATGACAGCAATAAGACAAATGGAAGACGTCAATTATTTGATTTTTGTCCAAATCCTACTTAAGAAACTTTATCGCTAAATTAATAATGCATGTAGGTACTTAATTGTAATTTAATGCAACAGCATTGGAAGTTTCAAAGCCAAATATCTCGAAAACGGTGCGAGATAGCTACTTTAATAAAGTATACTTTTTTTAAAGTTAAAGTAAAAAAAGTTGAAAAATAAGAATTTGTTACCAAAGGTGAGATACCTTAAAGTACAAGAAAGTTATGTCGTTTTTAACACATTCAATCTACTGCAGCTAGCGCCCTCTATGAACTTTAACCAAAATGTGAACAGATTTCAATTCCTCTACTCAAAGAACTCCAATAGTAGTATAGCAGTGGGGCTTTGAACTCACTTCAAGGTCACTCCAGGCTACCACCAGGCTGCCGCCATCCGGAGCTGGCACCAGGTCTCCAGCAGCAGCTCCAAGGTCACGCTGAAGAA